>NC_057805.1:20043077-20302126 GCF_018294505.1 Triticum aestivum
CAGCCGAATTTCGGCGGCCTGGCCGTCGACCCGCCCGAAAAGGTCAAGAAGAAGGCGGCCAAGGCGCCAAGGAAGCCGCGGTCGGAGTGCATGCCCGAGGAGCTTGCCAAGTTGGACGCGGAATCGACGAAGAGGAGGAACCGGAGGGCGGTTGTCAAGTGCAATGCCGCCGTGGCCAAGTTCGCCACCGAGCGCGATGCGATGGAGGCCGCACGGTGCAAGGCCGAGGTCGACGAGAAGGAGGCCATCGTCAACAAAGTGCACGCCCTCCTCATGCTTGGCATTTGTCGTCCGGCGGGTTTCTCTGCAGCGGCCCGGCGAGAACAGGCTTGTCGGTCGCCAGGCCTCCGCACTGCCAGTCACCGACGTCGCGGACCACACCTATGTCGCCCGGCTTTCCCCCGCCAAGGCACGATGGCCAGACCCGTTTCTCGGGGTCACCGGACGTTGGCGTGATCGCGCCGTCCACCCCGCGCCCCTCGGCCGTCATCGACCTCAACGTCACGCCAGGTTCCAGCAGCGGCAGCCGGCCGTCCGTCAAGATGCAAAGAAAGCAAGCACGATCATCGTTTACGGGCACCATGACATCCCCCCGCGTCTTGTTCGACTGAATGCCAACACCAACGCCACCGGTCAACGACCCCTTCTACAACCAGTTCATGGAGGATGTGATCTACGAGGGTGGGCATGGCCGTGCCTACGATCCCGACGAGACCCAAAGTCAGGATGGCCGCGCCCAGTACGTTGCTGATGAAGAGGCCGACGACCGTGCTGACTACGACCATGGTGACTCGTGGCATGAAGATGATGACATCTATTGCAAAGGTGATGGTGATGAAGAAGAAGGCAATGACATTGATATTGGTGGCGAGCCATTGTTCATCGACGAGCTCACCCAAAGAGCGGAAGCACAAAAGAGGAGGAAGAGCATTCGCACGGGTTCATATACACAAGAGGAGGACAAGTTGATTTGCCAATGTTGGATGGAGATTAGCCAAGATCCGAGGACCGGCGCGCAACAAAAGGGCCTTGTTTTTTGGACGAGAGTCCACAAAACATTCCATGAAAGGAAGATGTTTGAGCCCTACCAAATTACGAGCAACCGTGGCATCACCTCGATTCAAAAGAGGTGGTTGTTCATCCAACAAGAGTGCAGCAAGTATTGCGCCGCACTTGAGAGCGTTGAAGCACGGCCGTGAGTGGTCTCGGCATTGGGGACATGGTATGCTCTCCTCATCCTAGTTCTTTCGTTGCTATGGCCATGAGACTTCGGCCTTGTATATGTTTGCAGGTTCAATTGTTGTTGATCATGTGGTGTAGGCAGTTCAATCTTTGGAAGCATTCAGGGCCCGGCACAATGACAAGCCATTCACTCTTACGCATTGTTGGACGATCATCAACAATTGCCCTAAGTTCAAGGATCAATACCGTGAACTTCAAAGGAAGAGAGGCAAGAAGATGGCCAAGTTGGCCGGAGGTGGAGATGGCGAGGTGTTGAAGAGGCCGAGGGGCAATACCAATTCCAAGGTGGACGACATACGTGATGCCTCATCCATGGCCTTGCATGAGACTTTCCATGGCATGATGTCTCAAAAGGATGTGAGGGACGAGAAGAAGTGGCAAAGCAAGGACGAGCAAATGAAGCAATACCTAGAGCTTCAAAGGAAGAAGCTTGAGATGGAGGAGGCGGCCAAGAAGAGGAAGATCGACATGGAGGAGGCGTCCCGGCAAAGGCAGCTCGACATCGAGGCCGCCAATGTCAAGGCCAGGCAGAGGCAGCTCGACATCGAGGCCACCAATGCCGCAACCAAAGCAAAGGAGGTGGCCCTTGCGATCATGAGTGTGGACTTGACCAAGATGAGCGAGAAGACGAGGAGCTGGTTCGAGGCCAGGCGGAAGGAGATGTTCGACGCTGACGACCTGAACTAGGTCGTCCGATCGGTCGTGGCCGTTCTTTTTTGGAGGCTGGCATGGGTGCCGCCCGCTCGGCCGCTGGCTGTGTGCCGGCGAGAAACACATTCATTTTGGAGGCTGGCTGTGTTGCCGGCCGCTGGCTCTGTTGCCGGCGAACAAAACTATTCATTTTGGAGGCTAGCTGTGTTGTCGGCCGCTGGCTGTGTTGCCAGCGAGGACATGTAGGCCGCTGGCTCTGTTGCCGGCGTGAATTAGGGCCGCTGGCCTAAACTAGGGCTTGGTATTTCGAACGTTGTTGTTTTTAAAATGGAGGCGGACAAGATGGGGCCAAAGGATGCGGCCGCGCGCTGGGCGCATGGCCACCGCATCCCAGGACAGGCTCGGACACGATCTCATCGCCCTACCCAAACGGACAGAATCCGGGCAAAGCGGACGCCCGTTTGGGGTCGCGCGGTGGAGTTGGCCTAAGAGCACGCATCGTGCCAAACGAGGGATCAATGGGAGTTGGAAATGACCTATAGTTATCTTTTCTGATTGCAAACTCTGTCTTCGGGGCTTCAACGCTGACCTGCAAATTTGCTTCGGCACTCGTTCGTGGACAGGGAAGACCAGTCCACGGATACTGATATGGAAACCGGTCATCCAACGCTACACGTATACATTTCAAGCCGGGTTTCAACAAACCGGACAAAATTCATGCAAATACTGTGAATTTCACCAACATAATTTACATAAAACGGATGATATTTCGACCGTTTTGTTAAAAACTCTCTATAAAAAATTAAAATACCGGATGACCACCTTGTACGTGTGGCCGCTCTATCCTGCCGCACAGTCGTTGGCATTCATGTCGTCGTCCCTCAAGGGGTGCAAGGGTGCTGGAGGGCCGCAACAGCCTTGTCCGGCAGTGCCAGGCCGGATGGGATTCACCAAGGATGAAGACCACGTGTTGCCGTACGAAGGGGCGCGCAAGCATGTGGTAAGCAGAAGATTCACTACTGCTAGAGGAGAATAGGCAGTAGCTATACACCATTGATGCTTTTTCTTGTATTAGATAGGATACCGTATTGCGTATATTTTAGCTGAGCGATTTTGGCAAATTACTTCCCTTTTTGGAATTTAGAAACTATGTTGACAGCCTCATGTATACACACTTCTGATGTGTGAGATAATTTGAGTAGTTAAAAACAGCTGTTTCTTGGCGAGGTACACTTTTTTGTGCACACCAACGGTGAGCATGCCCTGTACTTCTCTTGTGAACTGACACAGACTGGAGGCTTAAAATTCTATCAGAAACAAATGCATACAATCGGGACCGGACCTAGTATTATGGAGGCCCTAGTGCGATTGAGGTGCAATAAACATTAACAGAGTAGTATCATATATACTTGTAACAATAAATATCGTATATCAAGAACAATATAAGGGCATAAACGTAAAAAAAAATAGTTCACAAATAAAGTCTGAATACATCATCTATATGTGATTATATGATGCAAATAATGATTATAATATACTCAACTATGAATAACTATTAAATAAATACGACCTGATTAAGTGAGCTGAGGAGGGGGGGATATGCCTCCTGTCCATGTTGATTTTTTGTTCTGCAAATCAGTTTTTTTGGAATTTATTTAAGAATGTAGATATATTGAGCCCTTATTTAAGATGGCCCTAGGCCGTCGTACCTTTTGCCATGGCCTAGGGCCGGCCCTGCATACAACATCAACCTCAAAACTGACCGGAGATAACAACAAGCATAACATGGTCCGCAGATGTCGCACAAGGAGATTTACGAAACCGTGTCAAAAGCTGTACTGCAAAACCTAAAACCTCGATGTTACAAACCGTCTCCATCCATGCTTATTCTCTGAAGAGTAAAACAGACGCACACACATTTTTGGACACTATAAAAGACACCACCACCACGTCTAAATGACTCGAGTCACAACGTCTATCAAGTCAGGCACATCAGTCCGGAACCTTAGATCGCCTCCCTGATGACAAGGTTGATGCCGAACGACGCCGTGCAGATGATTAGTCCGAATATCGCCGGGTAGTTGAGACTCCTGCAGAGTTCACCAAAGCAAAAAGGAAATCAACAAGATCAGAACCACTTCGAAGAAAAATGAGAACTGACTGGACAAAAAGGGGAATGAAATTCTTCTAGCAGTTGTCATTTGGTCGTGTTATTCGGCATCATAAGCTGCAAATTTGGTTCAAGTCAACCATTTTTCACACTCAATTCAGGGCTCACGACTTTGCTCCTAGTTACCATGCATGGAACCGGAGTGATTGACATAGGACAGAAGCTTAGGTAGGATTGCAACATCATATCCAATTATCATGCCCATCAATGGGCAAAAAAATCTTACGATCTTAAGTTAGATTTAATTTGGGATGGTGATCCACCCTCGTTCTTGTTGCCCGTTGTACTACATGATGTAACTTCGTTTGATGAGTAATAAACTTTGAGGGCTTCAATTAAAAAAATCATGGTCCTACTTTATGATGCAATGCGAATGGATCTCCATCTCTCCTTTTTCTTTTGAGATAAGAATGAATCTCCACATACCTACCAAGGTTCACCTACAGGAATTGCACCATGCCGCGAACTGTTCTGACCTACTCACCGCATTAATGAGTTGAGTGTGGTTGACTAATACTCCCTCCGGTCTTTTTTACTTCCCGTATTAGATTTTGATCAAGTCAAACATTGCAGAGTTTGACCAAATTTATATTAAAAAATATCAACACCTATAATGCCAAACATGCATACTATGAAACTATATTTCATAACGAAGCTAACAATATTGATTTGGCATTGTGAATGTTGATACTTTTCTTCATATGTTTAGTCAAAGTAGAGATACTTTGACTTCGGTCAAAACTCATATGCAGACTAAGAATGATACTAGGATCATATATCAACAAAATCAAATGGCATGTAAAATTCCCAGGACTGAGAATTTCCTAAGAAACTAGTAGTAAAACATGCTGGAAATCAAGTGGGTCTCTATTGCTTCACGTCCACACGGTGATTTAATTTGGACGCCATCATCATCTGAATCATCGCTGACCGAAAAGCAAACATACCCAAGCCTGTGGCGGCTTTCCCGGACGCCGGTGGCATAGCCCTTGAAGTAGAAGAATCTGGCGACGGTGTAGAGGAGACCCAGCGCGGCGGCGATGACCGGGTGCTGCAAGCCACCGAGCAGCAGCGTGGCGAAGAAGAGCGGCATCATCTCAATCGAGTTCTGGTGCCCCCTCTGCAGCGCCACAGCACAAGTCCACGAGAATTTAGCTAACTCTTTTTCGAAATCAGCGGACGGAGAGGGCGACGGGGACAGACCTGGACGCAGTTGAAGGCCTTGGCATCCTTGTTCTCGGCCTCGGTGGCGTACATGGTGGGGTAGAACACCTTGTACCTGGAAGAAGAAGCAGCGGCGCAGGATCGTCAAGCTCCACCATCAATTTCTTCAGAGCAAAAATGGGCAAATCAATGAAGAAAGGAACACCTACTTCTTGCGGGCGGCGCCGACCTGGAAGCTCATCCAGAAGTTGAGGAAGGCGTAGGCCACCACGGTGAGCACCACGTAGCCGTACTCCTTGGTCAGCTCCAAGGACACCGCCATCGTCGTCTACCTTGGTCTCTCCTCTTGGTTTACCCTGGAAACTGAGATTGGATGGGAGAGCGAATGGAGTGGAGGTCTATCTTATAGGAGACCGGAGGTGTCTAGACAAAGTCCCAGATTGTAAGTTCCTGCCCTCCGGCTCAAGAAAGCTTTGACCGGCTCAATAATGGGCATGCATTGTTGAAAAGTAGGGACAGAGGCACAGAGCGAGATCATCATTGTTCATTCTATTGGAAATTTATCATCCATCCCAACCTCTTGAAAGAAACATTTGCTTTTCTTGTGATGCGATTAAGCAAACTCAAATTCAATTATGCGTTTTTCCCGTTCCCACGTTGTTACAGTCTTGCGTGGCAAACTTTAAAAAGGCGCACAACCCTCTTGTTTCCTCCCCTGACTCTAGGCGCCAAGGGCAAACTTTCCCAACCAGACTACACCGGGGAGCCTGTGGATCTACCTCCTTTCTGCCCTCTTGCGGCCGATGGCGGAGAGGGGAATCCCGGTGCCTCCACTCTAGTTAGCAGTTTATTAGGATTTTTTAGTCCTCGTAGGTGCTGCACTTGGACGGATTCGTCTCTTTTTCTTCAAGTTTGTCTTTCGGGTTCCGGTCCTCCTCGAGTTCATCTATCTGGACGTAGTCGACGGAGCTCTGGCGTAGATTCCTGTTGTCTTCTTGTGCCGGTGAAGTTAGAGTTTATCGTCATGTGGCCAGATTTGGTGTCAGGTGTTTCAGATCTATGAAAGGGTTCAATGGTGACAATTGTGGTTCCAGTGTGTTGGTCCAGACTTTCCAGCTCGACAAGGTCAAGACGGCTCCGATAAGGGAGCGGCGACAACGGCGTGTTAGCGGCTTATTCTGACGACAATAGTGGTCGTTCGATGATCTCGAAATCTCAGTGTAGTCTTAATTATGTTCGTTCGATGATCTCAAAATCGCAGTGTAATCTTTATTATGTTTAAGATTTCCTGTAGTTCAGGCGAATTTTTATAATAGATCCGATCGTTTTTTGAAAAAAAAAAATCAAAGTGGCGCTTAGCGAGATCCATAGTGACGTTTGGAGACGATGGATAAGCTGGAATGGACAATCATTTCGACATGGGGAGACCTTTGCTGCTCGAGTCAACGGGAGGCCTGCGTCACGGGTGAGGTCTGCTTGAACGTCGCCGCAGGAATCATCTCTAGAGAGCTGCTGGCTAGGTAGGTTCCTTTCACGGCGGACCTACGTACCGTTGGAAAAGAAATCGCGGACTGGTAGTTTCACGCCGTGGAAAGCGAGTGAACGGTCGACCGGGCTGTTCCTAATCTTCTCTACTATTAAATAAAGAAGAATCGAACGTTGTGATGGTTCGACCTCCTTCGCTCCCCCGTCTCGTTAGGTCCTTCCCTCGTACCATCTCCCTCGCACGATTTTTCCGTAAAAAAAATATTAGCCACGACCGCCGCCCCTTTGTTCTCCCAACCCCTCGCTCCCGATTCCCTCACGGCCTCACCCTCATGATCCACCCACGATCTCCCCTCTCCACTCCCACCTCACCCGATCGCAGGGAGTCTAACAAGCAGTTTCGTCTTCCACGGTTCCATCCCATCAGCCACCGCCGATCCACTTACCCCGTCCCATCTTCTTGCGGATCTCCTCATGGCCGCCGCATCTCACCACCGCCACCATCTCCCGTACAAATCTTCGGCTCCATCCCCCGTGTCTCCGCCTGCGTCGACTTCTCCTCCTTTGCGACATGAACGGCGATCGACTGGTTGACCGTTTCATTCTCGCCGTCGGTGGCCGCCGCCCTGCAGCTGTTGTTCCGGGCATGGAGCTCCCTCTCCGTGTTGCTGCTTAGAGGAGCGGTGATGCTATGCATGGCCATGTTGATTATGGTGCTCGCCCAGATGGCCTTCCTCGGGACGGTTAGCGCCGCGGAGAAGATGAGACAACCCGCTGGCGGCGGCAGCGGCCGGCTATTCTGCCTTGAGACAAAGAGGCTGGCGGCTCCGCGACCTGCTTCCCCATGGTAATGAGAGGTATGCACACACGCATAGCTTGCTTAGTTAACACAGGTTCTTTAGCGTAAAGACGATTGATCGAACGACCTCAAGTGTTGAGAGAGTCACAGAGATCAAGCTAGCTAAACTTTGAAGAGGAAGTAGTAGTTAAGAATTTAAGATGGATTAATCTCATGTCGAAGAAAATAGGTGTATCAACTATCGATTGGGGGCAGCTTACAGGCTCACGTCGTCGGCCCACCGATTAATTGTGCAGGTCCTTTGACGACTCCGCCGACCCGTCGCCAAGGTAGGTGCCATTTCAAGTCTTCAAGTTTATAATCGGTGCATCTGCATGCATGCAGGAGCTGGTGAAGGAGTGTGAACAATGGGCCAGGAGCGGCGTCGACGTGTGGTACAAGCCCCGCCAGGACAAGGTGTGGTATGCCTACGCCCACCGCTGCAAGTTCGTTGCCATCTTCGACGTATCCTGCGCCGGAGTTCCTCGCCAACACCGCGCCGCTCCTCCTCCGCAACCCAGGCCTCACGCTCATGCAGGCGTACTTGGAGTTCAGTACGTTCAGCTCATGTCCAATTTCATATGCATCCCTCGGAAGGGTGGTTGCCAATTGTAAAAGCTGCTGCTATAACTGTATGTACTGAACGAGTGCCTGCTGATGAGGACGCAAGGGATGTCCATGGACTACCATTTCAAGGTGGAGAAGCAAGCATGGTCCTCACTCTGCTACTTCGAATACAACTGGAGTCTCACATGTGCTTGTTGACCCCAATTTTAGGTCTTGGTATTTAGTTTTGCTTGGTTTGTTTGGAACTATAGGTGTTTGTCACAGACATGAGCCGGACTAAAGACAACATGCAGTTAACCGTGAGTCAGACTAAAGAGTGAAGACAACATGCAGTTAACTTAAGTAAGCGGAGACAAACATAAAACAGTAAGGTACTTTGTTCCCAATATATCTCAGATGTTGAAAGAATATTAAAAGAGGTAAGACTTGTACCTGTACTAAACAGTTTGAATTGGCTCTTAGGAATCTCTGAAAGTGAAAACCATGATGTTGATATATCTGTGATTGATAGTTCATGTGGTGCTGCACAATGGTAGTCAGACTTCAATAAAAAGGACAAAAATTGAAAAATATAAGAATAGTTCATCATCTTTTGACTAATTTTGAATCTAGGCCAACAGTTCAACATCTTCTTTCACAAGTTTTCAAAGAAACAATTCGAAATCTGCAGATGATCACTACAGCGTCAAATCCAGATGCCCTTTGACATCTTATGGGTGAAACTGGATTGTAAAAAGTAAATTATTAGCGATGTCCCAACCCTCAAATTGATATTTTTTATACTGATGTGCAGACTTCCAAATTGGGAAATTTTCGATCGTGATATGATTTGGAGAGTTGATGCATGATTTCAGATGGCTACCAAATTGGAAAAATTTCAACCTTCACCAGTATAGAGGTATTTCACACGTGCAGGTTTAATTCATGATTGCAGTGCATGTCAGATTCAGTTTGTGCATGAAAAGTCTGTATATGCGTATACCAATAATGATAACTTTGTTTTCAAATTCAAATGCACCTATTGTCCGAATGACAAGTGCGTGAATAAATTAGTATCATGTTGCCCACATCAGGCTTATAAAAATTTTCTGAATAATGTGTAGAAAATATTGATGTGTACTTCCCGCGGTGAGTGAGCCAGAGCGCATGAGACGTATTCTCATAGCCTACCGCCACCAGTCAAGTACCAAGGTGGTTCTCGATCGATATTGAGCATGATGAGTACTTCCTCTCTCGTCGTGTCGCTGATACAGGCCCCATCTGCATGTGATCTACTTTTTTTTGATAGATTGGAAAAGGAGATGCTTTAATAGGAATAAAGGAATCAGAAGAGCATGACAGAGAAAGACATCGAACAGGCATAGCAGAAGAACCTTTCATGCAAATGTCATTATGTACATTTTCGCTGTTATATGTTGAGAACCTGAAGAATACACACACATTTATGTATTTCCTACGATTGGAGTCCGTTCTCGTAATTTTCTGTTAACCAGGCATGTCGGTTGTCCACCTTAATGTTCCTGTCAGTCTGAACTCATCACATGTTCTCGATTTTCAGTCATGCTTTCACCTTTGATCTACAACTGTGTGAAATCAAAACATATGTCTGAGGCTCAATGTAATGTTGAAACTTGGAGGTTATCAAATCATATGCTGTTGGGGCTGTAAGAGCTTAAACTAACTATTGCATACATTTTGGCTCTAGATTTACCTTTTGTATTTGTCCATGATGAAGAAAAGGCATACATAGAGCTGGATTTGTTAAGCTTCTCTATTCACAAGGAGGTCAAATGATCCCTCCTGAGAAAGAGTCAGTAAACATTCCTCTTTTGCAAGTCAAATGTTTTTTGGTTTGGAAGTAGTATATGTTGTTTAAGAGGGTCTATTTTCCAGAAAAAAAATGTTATTCTCTTGTTTCTATACACAAAATTTTGCCACTTCATGTCGTTCATGTTTCCTTTTAGTTAGTTGTGACCAATATTGCTTAAGTTCCCTTTCAACAAACTAATTGCCAAAAAAAGCGATGAGAAGAATTTTTTGATTCATTTAAAATATATAATATATAATACAAGATTTTGAAAAGAGGGCTCACACTGTGGCAAAAAAGGTGAAGGGAAAGAAATGGCAATGAGAAAAATATCGCTTTATCTTCTTGCTAGGAGTGAGTGGTTAAAGAGACACGACAATTGCCTATAAAGGAAGAAGCAGGAGGGAAGAAGCGTAGAAATCCAAATCACACATTGTCATGTTCGACGCATAATTTTTAATTAAAACAATTATTTAATAAATATGCATTTTGTTGCTCCGTGGCAACGCACGTGCATTCAGCTAGTAAGTCATAGAAACGGAATGGGTCTCGTCTCGAGTTCGTTTGGTAGCACGCATCGTGTCCGATTTCCTTTGTTTTTCAGATGTGAGGCAGGTGGTCGTGGTTAAGAGCACGCATCATGCCAAATGAGGGATCAACTGGAGTTGGAAATGACTTTTAGTTATCTTTTCTGACTGCAAACTTGGCCTTTAGGGCATCTCCAACGCTGCCTGCAAATTTGCTCCGGCATCTGTCCGCAGGCAGGGAGACCAGTCCATGGACATTGATCCAGGAGTCGGTCATCCAACGCTACCGTATACATTTCAAGCCGGGTTTCAACAAACCGGATGAAATTCATGCAAACACTACATATTTTATTAAAGTCACGCGGCGCCATCGGTCCGACGGAGGAGACGAGTTTCGGACCCCCGGGTTTCGGAGTGTCTTTCGGTGGGACCCCAACGTCAGTCCGACGTGGCCCTCATATTCGGGTTGGATATAAATGTTGGAAATATGCCCTAGAGGCAATAATAAATAGGTTATTATTATATTTCCTTGTTCATGATAATCGTTTATTATCCATGCTAGAATTGTATTGATAGGAAACTCAGATACATGTGTGGATACATAGACAACACCATGTCCCTAGTAAGCCTCTAGTTGACTAGCTCGTTGATCAATAGATGGTTACGGTTTCCTGACCATGGACATTGGATGTCGTTGATAACGGGATCACATCGTTAGGAGAATGATGTGATGGACAAGACCCAATCCTAAGCCTAGCACAAGATCGTGTAGTTCGTTTGCTCAGAGCTTTTCTAATGTCAAGTATCATTTCCTTAGACCATGAGATTGTGCAACTCCCGGATACCGTAGGAATGCTTTGGGTGTACCAAACGTCACAACGTAACTGGGTGGCTATAAAGGTGCACTACAGGTATCTCCGAAAGTGTCTGTTGGGTTGGCACGAATCGAGACTGGGATTTGTCACTCCGTGTAAACGGAGAGGTATCTCTGGGCCCACTCGGTAGGACATCATCATAATGTGCACAATGTGACCAAGGAGTTGATCACGGGATGATGTGAGTTACGGAACGAGTAAAGAGACTTGCCGGTAACGAGATTGAACAAGGTATCGGGATACCGACGATCGAATCTCGGGCAAGTAACATACCGATAGACAAAGGGAATTGTATACGGGATTGATTGAATCCTCGACATCGTGGTTCATCCGATGAGATCATCGAGGAGCATGTGGGAGCCAACATGGGTATCCAGATCCCGCTGTTGGTTATTGACCGGAGAGTCGTCTCGGTCATGTCTGCCTGTCTCCCGAACCCGTAGGGTCTACACACTTAAGGTTCGGTGACGCTAGGGTTATAGAGATATTAGTATGCGGTAACCCGAAAGTTGTTCGGAGTCCCGGATGAGATCCCGGACGTCACGAGGAGTTCCGGAATGGTCCGGAGGTAAAGATTTATATATGGGAAGTCTTATTTTGGTCGCCGGAAAAGTTTCGCACTTTATCGGTATTGTACCGGGAGTGCCGAAAGGGGTCCGGGGGTCCACCAAGGGGGTCCACCAGCCCCGGGGGGCCACATGGGCTGTAGGGGGTGCGCCTTGGCCTATATGGGCCAAGGGCACCAGCCCCAAGAGGCCCATGCGCCAAGAGATAAGAAAAAGGAGAGTCCTAAAGGGGGAAGGCACCTCCGAGGTGCCTTGGGGAGGAAGGACTCCTCCCTGGCCGCACCCTTCCTTGGAGGAAGGGCCAAGGCTGCGCCCCCCCCCCTCTCCCTTGGCCCTATATATAGTGGGGGGAAGGGAGGGCAGCAAATCTAAGCCCTGGCGCCTCCCTCTCCCTCCCGTGACACCTCCTCCTCCCCGCTTGCGCTTGGCGAAGCCCTGCCGGGATCCCGCTACTTCCACCACCACGCCGTCGTGCTGCTGGATCTCCATCAACCTCTCCTCCCCCCTTGCTGGATCAAGAAGGAGGAGACGTCGCTGCTCCGTACGTGTGTTGAACGCGGAGGTGCCGTCCGTTCGGCGCTAGGATCATCGGTGATTTGGATCACGACGAGTACGACTCCATCAACCCCGTTCTCTTGAACGCTTCCGCTCGCGATCTACAAGGGTATGTAGATGCACTCCTTCCCTCTCGTTGCTAGTAAACTCCATAGATTGATCTTGGTGATGCGTAGAAAATTTTGAATTTCTGCTACGTTCCCCATCAGTGGCATCATGAGCTAGGTCTATGCGTAGTTTCTATGCACGAGTAGAACACAAAGTAGTTGTGGGCGTCGATGTTGTCAATTCTTCTTGCCGCTACTAGTCTTATCTTGTTTCGGCGGCATTGTGGGATGAAGCGGCCCGGACCGACCTTACACGTACGCTTACGTGAGACAGGTTCCACCGACTGACATGCACTAGTTGCATAAGGTGGCTAGCGGGTGTCTGTCTCTCCCACTTTAGTCGAAACGGATTCGATGAAAAGGGTCCTTATGAAGGGTAAATAGAAATTGGCATATCACGTTGTGGTTTTACGTAGGTAAGAAACGTTCTTGCTAGAAACCTATACAAGCCACGTAAAAACTTGCAACAACAATTAGAGGACGTCTAACTTGTTTTTGCAGCATGTGCTATGTGATGTGATATGGCCAGAAGATGTGATGAATGATATATGTGATGTATGAGATTGATCATATTCTTGTAATAGGAATCACGACTTGCATGTCGATGAGTATGACAACCGGCAGGAGCCATAGGAGTTGTCTTTATTTTTTGTATGACCTGCGTGTCATTGAATAACGCCATGTAAATTACTTTACTTTATTGCTAAGCGCGTTAGCCATAGAAGTAGAAGTAATCGTTGGCGTGACAACTTCATGAAGACACAATGATGGAGATCATGATGATGGAGATCATGGTGTCATGCCGGTGACAAAGATGATCATGGTGCCCCGAAGATGGAGATCAAAGGAGCAAAATGATATTGGCCATATCATGTCACTATTTGATTGCATGTGATGTTTATCATGTTATGCATCTTATTTGCTTAGAACGACGGTAGTAAGTAAGATGATCCCTCACTAAAATTTCAAGAGAAGTGTTCCCCCTAACTGTGCACCGTTGCGAAGGTTCGTTGTTTCGAAGCACCACGTGATGATCGGGTGTGATAGATTCTAACGTTCGAATACAACGGGTGTTGACGAGCCTAGCATGTACAGACATGGCCTCGGAACACATGCGAAACACTTAGGTTGACTTGACGAGCCTAGCATGTACAGACATGGCCTCGGAACACAAGAGACCGAAAGGTCGAACATGAGTCGTATAGTAGATACGATCAACATGGAGATGTTCACCGATGATGACTAGTCCGTCTCACGTGATGATCGGACACGGCCTAGTTTGACTCGGATCATGTATCACTTAGATGACTAGAGGGATGTCTATCTGAGTGGGAGTTCAATAATCAGATGAACTTCATTATCATGAACATAGTCAAAAGGTCTTTGCAAATTATGTCATACGCTTTAGTTCTACTGTTTAAGATATGTTCCTAGAGAAAATTTAGTTGAAAGTTGGTAGTAGCAATTATGCGGACTGGGTCCGTAAACTGAGGATTGTCCTCATTGCTGCACAGAAGGCTTATGTCCTTAATGCACCGCTCGGTGTGCTGAACCTCAGCGTCGTCTGTAGATGTTGCGGAACATCTGACATACACGTTTTGATAACTACGTGATAGTTCAGTGCGTAATGCTAACGGTTTAGAATTGTGGCACCAAAGACGGTTTTGAAACGTCGCAGAACATATGAGATGTTCCGAAGACTGAAATTGGGATTTCAGACTAGTGCCCACGTCAAGAGGTATGAGACCTCTGACAAGTTTCTTAAGCCTGCAAACTAAGGGAGAAAAGCTCAATCGTTGAGCATGTGCTCAGATTGTCTGAGTACCACAATCGCTTGAATCGAGTGGGAGTTAATCTCCCAGATGAGATAGTGATAGTTCTCCATAGTCACTGCCACCAAGCTAGTAGAGCTTCGTGATGAACTATAACATATCAGGGATAGTTATGATGATCCTTGAGCTATTCGCGATGTTTGACACCGCGAAAGTAGAAATCAAGAAGGAGCATCAATTGTTGATGGTTAGTAAAACCACTAGTTTCTAGAAGGGCAAGGGCAAAAGGGATACTTCATGAAACAGCAAGTCGTTTGCTGCTCTAGTGAAGAATCCCAAGGTTGAACCCAAACCCGAGACTAAGTGCTTCTGTAATGAGGGGAACGGTCACTGAAGCAGTACTACCCTAGATACTTGGTAGATGAGAAGGCAGGCAAGGTCGACAGAAGTATATTGGATATACGTTATATGAATGTGTACTTTACTAGTACTCCTAGCAGCACCAGGGTATTAGATACCGGTTCGGTTGCTAAGTGTTAGTAACTCGAAATAAAAGCTGCGGAATAAACGGAGACTAGCTAAAGGTGAGATGACGATATGTGTTGGAAGTGTTTCCAAGGTTGATGTGATCAAGCATCGCATGCTCCCTCTACCATCGAGATTTGGTGTTTGCGTTGAGCATGATTGGATTATGTTTATCGCAATACGGTTATTCATTTAAGGAGAATAATGGTTACTCTGTTTATTTGAATAATACCTTCAATGGTCTTGCACCTAAAATGAATCTCGATCGTAGTGATACACATGTTCATGCCAAAAGATATAAAATAGTAATGATAGTTCCACATACTTGTGGCACTGCATTTGAGTCATATTGGTATAGAACGCATGAAGAAGCTCCATGTAGATGGATCTTTGGACTCAGTCGTTTTTGAAAAGATTGAGACATGCGAACCATGTCTATTGGTATATATGCATGAAGAAACTCCATGCAGATGGATCGTTTGGACTCACTTGATTTTGAATCACTTGAGACATGCAAATCATACCACATGGGCAAGATGACTGAAAGGCCTCGTTTTCAGTAAGATGGAACAAGAGAGCAACTTATTGGAAGTAATACATTTTGATGTATGCAGTCCAATGAGTGCTGAGGCATGCAGTGGATATCGTTATGTTCTTACTTCACAGATGATTTGAGTAGATGCTGAGTGTATTTACTTGATGAAACACAAGTCTGAATTATTGAAAGGTTCAAGTAATTTCAGAGTGAAGTTGAAGATCGTCGTGACAAGAGGATAAAATGTCTGTGATATGATCATAGAGATGAGTATCTGAGTTACGAGTTTGGCACACAATTAAGACATTGTGGAAAGTGTTTCACAATTAATACCGCCTGGAACACCATAGTGTGATGGTGTGTCCGAACATCATAACTGCACCCTATTGGATATGGTGCATACCATGATGTCTCTTATCGAATTACCACTATCGTTTATGGGTTAGGCATTAGAGACAACCGCATTCACTTTAAAAGGGGCACCACGCAATTCCGTTGAGACGACACCGTTTAGAGAAACCTAAGTTGTCGTTTCTTAAAAGTTTGGGGCTGCGATGCTTATGTGAAAAAGTTTCAGGCTGATAAGCTCGAACCCAAAGCGGATAAATGCATCTTCATAGAATACCCAAAACAGTTGGGTATACCTCCTATTTCAGATCTGGAAGCAAAAGTAATTGCTTCTAGAAACGGGTCCTTTCTCGAGGAAAAGTTTCTCTCGAAAGAATTGAGTGGGAGGATGGTGGAGACTTGATAAGGTTATTGAACCGTCACTTCAACTAGTGTGTAGCAGGGCACAGGAAGTTGTTCCTGTGGCACCTACACCAATTGAAGTGGAAGCTTATGATAGTGATCATGAAACTTCGGATCAAGTCACTACCAAACCTCGTAGGACGACGAGGATGCGTGCTACTTCAGAGTAGTACGTGATCCTGTCTTGGAAGTCATGTTGTTAGACAACAATGAACCTACGAGCTATGGAGAAGCGATGGTGGGCCCATATTCCGACAAATGGTTAGAAGCCATGAAATCCGAGATAGGATCCATGTATCAGAACAAAGCATGGACTTTGGTGAACTTGCCCGATGATCGGCAAGCCATTGAGATAAATGGATCTTTAAGAAGAAGACGGACGTGGACGGTAATGTTACCGTCTATGAAGCTCGACTTGTGGCAAAGAGTATTTTCACAAGTTCAAGGAGTTGACTACGATGAGATTTTCTCATCCGTAGCGATGCTTAAGTCCGTCGGAATCATGTTAGCATTAGCTGCATTTATGAAATCTGGCAGATGGATGTCAAAACAAGTTTCCTTACCAGTTTTCGTAAGGAAAGGTTGTATGTGATACAATCAGAAAGGTTTTGTCGATCCTAAGGATGCTAAAAGGTATGCTAGCTCCAGCGATCCTTCCATGGACTAGAGCAAGCATCTCGGAGTCAGAATATACGCTTTGATGGAGTGATCAAAGTTTTTGGGTTTATACAAAGTTTGTTAGAAACTTGTATTTACAATAAAGTGAGTGGGAGCGCTACAACATTTCTGATAAGTATATGTGAATGACATATTGTTGATCCGAAATGATGTAAAATTTCTGGAAAGCATAAAGGGTTGTTTGAAAGGAGTTTTTCAAAGGAAGACCTGGATAAAGCTGCTTACATATTGGGCATCAAGATCTATAGAGATAGATCAAGACGCCTGATGATACTTTCAAAGAACGCACACCTTGACATGATTTTGAAAGAGTTCAAAATAGATCAGCAAAGAAGGAGTTCTTGGCTGTGTTACAAGGTGTGAGTATTGAGTAAGACTCAAGACCTGACCACAGCAGAAGAGAGAGAAAGGACGAAGGTCGTCCCCTATGCTTCAGACGTAGGCTCTACAGTATGCTATGCTGTGTACCGCACATGAAGTGTGCCTTGCCATGAGTTGGTCAAGGGGTACAATAGTGATCCGGGAATGGATCACATGACAGCGGTCGAACTTATCCTTAGTATCTAGTGGACTAAGGAATTTTCTCGATTATGGAGGTGAAAAGGAGTTCGTCGTAAAGGGTTACGTCGATGCGAACTTTGACACTAATCCGGATGACTCTGAGTAGTAAACCGGATTCGTATAGTAGAGCAATTATTTGAAATGGCTCCAAATAGCGCGTGGTAGCATCCACAAGATGACATAGATATTCGTAAAGCACACACGGATCTGAAAGGTTCAGACCCGTTGACTAATAACCTCTCTCACAAGCATAACATGATCAAACCAGAACTCATTGAGTGTTAATCACATAGTGATGTGAACTAGATTGTTGACTCTAGTAAACTCTTTGGATGTTGGTCACATGGTGATGTGACCTATGAGTGTTAATCACATGGTGATGTGAACTAGATTATTGACTCTAGTGCAAGTGGGAGACTGTTGGAAATATGCCCTAGAGGCAATAATAAATAGGTTATTATTATATTTCCTTGTTCATGATAATCGTTTATTATCCATGCTAGAATTGTATTGATAGGAAACTCAGATACATGTGTGGATACATAGACAACACCATGTCCCTAGTAAGCCTCTAGTTGACTAGCTCGTTGATCAATAGATGGTTACGGTTTCCTGACCATGGACATTGGATGTCGTTGATAACGGGATCACATCATTAGGAGAATGATGTGATGGACAAGACCCAATCCTAAGCCTAGCACAAGATCGTGTAGTTCGTTTGCTCAGAGCTTTTCTAATGTCAAGTATCATTTCCTTAGACCATGAGATTGTGCAACTCCCGGATACCGTAGGAATGCTTTGGGTGTACCAAACGTCACAACGTAACTGGGTGGCTATAAAGGTGCACTACAGGTATCTCCGAAAGTGTCTGTTGGGTTGGCACGAATCGAGACTGGGATTTGTCACTCCGTGTAAACGGAGAGGTATCTCTGGGCCCACTCGGTAGGACATCATCATAATGTGCACAATGTGACCAAGGAGTTGATCACGGGATGATGTGAGTTACGGAACGAGTAAAGAGACTTGCCGGTAACGAGATTGAACAAGGTATCGGGATACCGACGATCGAATCTCGGGCAAGTAACATACCGATTGACAAAGGGAATTGTATACGGGATTGATTGAATCCTCGACATCGTGGTTCATCCGATGAGATCATCGAGGAGCATGTGGGAGCCAACATGGGTATCCAGATCCCGCTGTTGGTTATTGACCGGAGAGTCGTCTCGGTCATGTCTGCCTGTCTCCCGAACCCGTAGGGTCTACACACTTAAGGTTCGGTGACGCTAGGGTTATAGAGATATTAGTATGCGGTAACCCGAAAGTTGTTCGGAGTCCCGGATGAGATCCCGGACGTCACGAGGAGTTCCGGAATGGTCCGGAGGTAAAGATTTATATATGGGAAGTCTTATTTTGGTCGCCGGAAAAGTTTCGCACTTTATCGGTATTGTACCGGGAGTGCCGAAAGGGGTCCGGGGGTCCACCAAGGGGGTCCACCAGCCCCGGGGGGCACATGGGCTGTAGGGGGTGCGCCTTGGCCTATATGGGCCAAGGGCACCAGCCCCAAGAGGCCCATGCGCCAAGAGATAAGAAAAAAGGAGAGTCCTAAAGGGGGAAGGCACCTCCGAGGTGCCTTGGGGGGAAGGACTCCTCCCTGGCCGCACCCTTCCTTGGAGGAAGGGCCAAGGCTGCGCCCCCCTCTCCCTTGGCCCTATATATAGTGGGGGGAAGGGAGGGCAGCAAAATCTAAGCCCTGGCGCCTCCCTCTCCCTCCCGTGACACCTCCTCCTCCCCGCTTGCGCTTGGCGAAGCCCTGCCGGGATCCCGCTACTTCCACCACCACACCGTCGTGCTGTTGGATCTCCATCAACCTCTCCTTCCCCCTTGCTGGATCAAGAAGGAGGAGACGTCGCTGCTCCGTATGTGTGTTGAACGCGGAGGTGCCGTCCGTTCGGCGCTAGGATCATAGGTGATTTGGATCACGACGAGTACGACTCCATCAACCCCGTTCTCTTGAACGCTTCCGCTCGCGATCTACAAGGGTATGTAGATGCACTCCTTCCCTCTCGTTGCTAGTAAACTCCATAGATTGATCTTGGTGATGCGTAGAAAATTTTGAATTTCTGCTACGTTCCCCAACAATAAGGGCATCTCCAACAGTTTGTATGTTAGCTTGTTGGTAAAATATGCCATGTTATCAACCAACACTTTAACATACAGCAACTCCAGTGGGTTGTATCTAGTTTGCCCAATAAGATGTGAGATAATAAATAAGGTGCTCTCTCATTCTACATTGGAGCTTGTGCAAGGGGTATTGATTCATGTACATACAATCTTCCTCTCTTCCCTCATTTATTGTATGACACATCATCAAAAATCCTATATGGCAAAGTGTACCAACAACTATCTTACAACCATTGAAGATGCCCTAAGAGATGCCGCTCAGCCCGGAGGTTGAAGGCACGTTTGAGGAGCCCTTCTATGTCGCATTTTCATGTCCGGTCAGTGACAGGGTCGTCCGCCAACTCAACAAGTACCTTCGGAGACACCTGTAGAGCACCTTTATAATCACTCAGTTACGTTGTGATGTTTGGTAGCACACAAAGTGTTCCTCCGGTAAACGGGAGTTGCATAATCTCATAGTCATAGGAACATGTATAAGTCATGAAGAAAGCAATAGCAACATACTAAACGATCAAGTGCTAAGCTAACGGAATGGGTCAAGTCAATCACATCATTCTCCTAATGATGTGATCCCGTTAATCAAATGACAACTCATGTCCATGGCTAGGAAACTCAACCATCTTCGATTAACGAGCTAGTCAAGTAGAGGCATACTAGTGACATTATGTTTGTCTATGTATTCACACACATGTATTATGTTTCCGGTTAATACAATTCTAGCATGAGTAATAAACATTTATCATGATATGAGGAAATAAATAATAACTTTATTATTGCCTCTAGGGCATATTTCCTTCAGACGGTGCTTTGGATGGAGATCAAAGGCACAAGATGATGATGGCCATATCATATCACTTATATTGATTGCATGTGATGTTTATCCTTTATGCATCTTATTTTGCTTAGTTCGGCGGTAGCATTATAAGATGATCTCTCACTAAATTTCAAGGTACAAGTGTTCTCCCTGAGTTTGCACCGTTGCGAAAGTTCGTCGTGCCAAGACACCACGTGATGATCGGGTGTGATAAGCTCTACGTTCACATACAACGGGTGCAAGCCAGTTTTGCACACACAGAATACTCGGGTTAAACTTGAGGAGCCTAGCATATACAGATATGGCCTCGGAACATTGAGACCGAAAGGTCGAGCATGAATCATATAGTAGATATGATCAACATAGTGATGTTCACCATTGAAAACTACTCCATCTCACGTGATGATCGGACATGGTTTAGTTGATATGGATCACGTGATCACTTAGATGATTAGAGGGATGTCTATCTAAGTGGGAGTTCTTTAGTAATATGATTAATTGAACTTTAATTTATCATGAACTTAGTCCTGATAGTATTTGCATAACTATGTTGTAGATCAATAGCTCGCGATGTAGCTCCCCGTTTATTTTTGATATGTTCCTAGAGAAAACTAAGTTGAAAGATGATAGTAGCAATGATGCAGACTAGGTCCGTGATCTGAGGATTACCCTCATTGCTGCACAGAAGAATTATGTCCTTGATGCACCGCTAGGTGACAGAACTATTGCAGGAGCAGATGCATACGTTATGAACGTTTGACGAAGCTCAGTATGATGACTACTTGATAGTTTAGTGCACCATGCTTTACGGCTTAGAACCGGAACTTCAAAAACATTTTGAAAGCCACAGAGCATATGCGATGTTCCAAGAGTTGAAATTGGTATTTCATACTCACCCCCGTGTCAAGAGGTATGAGACCTATGACAGTACTTTGCCTACAAGATGGAGGAGAATAGCTCAACCAGTGAGCATGTGCTCAGAATGTCTGAGTACTACAATCGCTTGAATCAAGTGGGAGTTGATCTTCCAGATAAGATAGTGATTGAAAGAGTTCTCTAGTCACTATCACCAAGTTACTAAAACTCCGTGATGAACTATAATATGCAAGGGATAACGGAAACGATTTCCAAGCTCTTCGCGATGCTGAAATCGGCGAAGGTAGAAATCAAGAAAAACATCAAGTGTTGATGGTTGACAAGACCACTAGTGTCAAGTAAAAGGGCAAGGGAAAGAAAGGGAACTTCAAGAAGAATGGCAAGCAAGTTATCACTCCCATGAAGAAGCCCAAAGCTAGACCCAAGCCTAAAACTGAGTGTTTCTACTGCAAAGGAAATGGTCACTGGAAGCGGAACTGCCCTAGATACTTGGCGGATAAGAAGGATGGCAAAGTGAACGAAGGTATATTGGATATACATGTTATTGATGTGTACTTTACTAGTGTTTGTAGCAACACCTCGGTATTTGATGCTAGTTCAGTTGCTAAAAATAGTAACTCGAAACGGGAGTTGCAAAATAAACAGAGACTAGTTAAGGGCGAGGTGATGATGTGTGTTGGAAGTGATTCCAAGGTTATTCAAACTTCTTACTGAGGATGGGGTTTGGCAAACCATGCTGCACAACAAGTATCTAGGCCAAAAGGCGGTGTCCCAGGCATTTTGGAAACCCGGCGACTCGCACTTTTGGGTTGGCCTAATGGCGGCAAAGAAACATCTCTTTCGCTTTGGGTCTTTCGCGATAAAGGACGGGTCGGAGATTCATTTCTGGGAAGGCATATGGCTAGGTGAAAGGATCGATATAGTTGACTAGAGGGGGGTGAATAGGCAACTAACAATTTTTAGCTTTTCTTTACCAATTTAAACTTTGCATCAAAGTAGGTTGTCTAGATATGCAACTAGGTGAGCAACCTATATGATATAACAACAATAAGCATACACGCAAGCAAGAGATAAGGCACAAATAAACTTGCACAAGTAAAGGCACGAGATAACCAAGAGTGGAACCGGTGAAGACGAGGATGTGTTACCGAAGTTCCTTCCCTTTGAGAGGAAGTACGTCTCCGTTGGAGCGGTGTGGAGGCACAATGCTCCCCAAGAAGCCACTAGGGCCACCGTATTCTCCTCACACCCTCACACAATGCAAGATGTCGTGATTCCACTATTGGTGCCCTTGAAGGCGGCGACCGAACCTTTACAAACAAGGCTGGGGCAATCTCCACAACTTAATTGGAGGCTCCCAACGACACCACGAAGCTTCACCACAATGGACTATGGCTCCACGGTGACCTCAACCATCTAGGGTGCTCAACACCCAAGAGTAACAAGATCCACAAGGGATTAGTGGGGGGATTCAAATATCTCTTGGTGGAAGTGTAGATCGGGGCCTCCTCAACCAATCCCTAGAGAATCAACAAGTTTGATTGGCTAGGGAAGGAGATCGGGCGAAAATGGAGCTTAGAGCAACAATGGAGGTTGGAGGTGGAAGAGGTAGTCAACTAGAGGAGGAAGACACCCCTTATATAGTGGAAGGACAAATCCAACCGTTATCCACCAACTCAGCCTGCGCAGCGCGGTACTACCGCACCTGAGACGCGGTACTACCGCAGGGCCACGCGGTACTACCGCACCTGAGGCGCGGTACTACCGCAGGGGTACGCGGTACTACCGCGGAGCCCCGCGGTACTACCGCCCACGCGGCAGAGACCAGAACAGCCACACTTGCACTAAGGCAGAGGGCGGTAGTACTGCTGGCGCGGTACTACCACTCCCCCTTGCGGTACTACCGCAAGGCAGGGGCTGTCCAAGGATGGGAAGGCACGGATATAAAAAATTACATCCGTGGCTACTTCCGCAGAGTTGGAGTCGAGCAAAAACCCAACGCGGTAATACCGTAAGCCAGCCGCGGTACTACCGCGCGAGGTGCGGATGTAAAAAATTACATCCGCCCCTTACAGCCGCGTAGTTGCGGAACTAAGCAGGGACCACGGTACTACCGCTTACTAGAAGCGGTACTACCATGGGGCCTTGCGGTACTACCGCACCAGCGGGCGGTACTACCGCTCTGACGAGCGGTACTACCGCACTTCCTAGTTCGGCAGACAAGAGCTATAATTGCATAGACAAGAAAAACTTAGGATGCTCCAAAGGCAAGAGGAAAGGAGGTGCAAGGGACGATGTGTACGTGATGAATCCACCCAACCTTCCCAAAGCGGACCCCCTCTTAATAGTACGGCTTCCCTACGACTCAATACCACCGAAAAGAACCGAAGAGAAATGCCGTCTTCTAAAGCCTTTGAGGGGAACCCAATCATCTTGTGCCTAGTCAATATATCTGAAATATTTGATGCACATGATTAGTCCGCAAAAGCATTGTCATCAATCACCAAAACCAACTAAGGGATAAAAATGCCCTTACAATCTCCCCCTTTTTGGTGGATTGATGACAACACGGGATTTGCACGAGGTATTAACGCAAAGAGCAAGGGCAAACCCCAAGTCTCTAAAATATAGACGGGCTCCCCCTAGATGTGTGCTATCTCGATGAGCGCTTTGGACTGCATGGCACACATACTAGGATCAACACTCCCCCTATATTTTATAGACAAGGCAAATCTTGCAATTAGGCTAAAGCTAAGCAAGATAGACAGGAGCAAAATGTAATAAGCACAAGATATAATAAGCTCACTACGGTACGATAGAGTGCATATGTCTTACACCATATGATAGAAGGTCTCACGAGCACAAACCAAAGCAAACCAAAGCAAACGAAATAAACGAAGTTCAACTGACCCAAACACGACATAAGTCGCAGCAAATCCTACACTCTCTCCCCCTTTGGCATCGAGACGCCAAAAAGGCAGAGAGGACACCTACAGCAATAGTGGTGGCTCAAGCGAAGTAGTCACTGGCACGCTCCTCGACGGACTCTGCAGCTGGGACGGACTCCTCCTCAGACTCGGTCCACCGATAGCCCTGCTTGTGCAGCCATTCTGCCTCTGGGGTGATGTTCACCTCTGACCCGCTAGATATGTTCTCGCCAAAAGTCCTAAAAATCCGCTTGTCGCGGCGGCGAGTCTCCTTCGAAGCCACATGGGTCTGGTACTGCCCCTTGGCTTGCATACAGAACAACATCTTCATCTTGTTCTTCAGTCGCTTAGCCCAAGAAGGCTCAGAGGTGGGAGGGATGTAACCCTCAGAACTGTCCTCGTCTGCTGCCTCCTCCTCCTCCTCATCTGCATCCATGTCCATGGCAGCCGCAGTATCAGCACGAGAGGTAGTGTTGGCCCACTGAGACTTGATACGGAGGTTGATGGGCTCATGCCGGATCCAACCAGGGGCCTCAAACTCATCCTGAGGGTAGACCCGCTCCCAAGTAGCCGAGATCAACTGAAACAAATAAGGTCCATAGATGGGGACCTTGCGGTTGTAGACCGCAAACCGAAGTTCAATCCACATGATATGTGAGACATCAAGTGGCTGTGTCTGAGAGTTGCGAGCATCTTCACACAAGAGCATCATATCCACCAGATAGGCATGCACCTTGTCCTTGTCCCCAATGCGTGGGAAGAGAGTGTTGCGGAAGATCCGGTGCATGATGTCAAGAAAGGAGTTGAGTACCCAAGTTGACTTGCCATTGGAGAGTTTCTTCTCCACAAGGTAGGGCATGAGCTTGTTCTTGTTGGCAGACTCGGGATTGGCATGAGGGCGAACACCTTGGGGTGTGGTGAGCCCCTCATCCGGAACCCCAAGCAGGGTCATGAAATCCTTCCAGGTAGCAATCAGCTGTCGGCCATTGGTCATCCAAGTCATGGTCCTTTCCTCATTGGGATGAAAATGCACGGAGGCAAAGAACTGGGCAAGGATCTCAGGATCATAGTATTTTTGGAATGAGATGATATGCTCAATGCCAAATTGCTCCACGAGGTCCAAAGCCTCACCAAAGTATTCCCGGTGCGCCTCTTTGCGCATGTGATGCATGTTGATCCACTTCACCTCCACATGGGTATTTTGCTTGGCCTTGATGACATCCAGATAAATGAGATTCTGCTGCTTGGTCCAGAATAGATCATTCCCTCGAAAGTTAGCACGAGGGTTTCCATACGGATTGACCTTCCTCCGAGCGATGAACTCAGCAAGCGGTATCTCATCCATGCCCTTGGCGAGTTCCTTCTCTTTGCTGGCAGTGGTCTTGGTTCTGCGTTGGGGGTCATTGGAGCCCTCTGCTTCCTCTGTGTTGCGCATACGCTTGGACCCCGTGTCACGGCTTGGATTGGAGCGGCGAGCTGGAGCACCTGAGCCACCACCTAAAACACACACCACAAAACAAACACGCACGAAACACGAGAAGGATCAATGCAAAGACCACATCAAAGCAGGTGAAACAAGTAGACATGGCACGTAAGAAGTGCCACAAGAGGGATTTGAGACAACGGTAGTAACGCGTGTTGTGCCATGTGCAGCGGTACCGCTCCAAGGACGTAGTACCGGACGTGCGGTAGTACCGCGCCCGCAAGGCGGTAGTACCGGACGTGCGGTAGTACCGCGCCAATAGGGCAGTAGTACCGGACGGGCGGTAGTACCGCACCTGAGGAGCGGTAGTACCACACGGTTGCAGATCCGAAATAGCCATGGAGATCTGAGCACAACCGTGTCAACACGCGGTACTACGGTCGATCATAATCATCACGGGACAACTATAGCAAATACCAACACTACACAAAACTACTCTCCTACATCCTACTCTTGCATAGATTTGACTTAAAATCTCAAGAACAACTTGCATCTCCCCAAAACCTAAAAGCAACAAGACGAACAAGAAAACGAGATGGATTGGGGAGAAACCTTGTTCCATGGCAAGAGGGAGTGTGGGGGAACGATCCCACCGGTCGGAATCCGAGGAAAGCGGCCAGAGACGGAGATCCGGCGAGGGCCTCCGGCGCCGTTCTTGAGCGAGAGAGAGAGACGAAGTGGGGAGAGAGATGAATGGGTATGGGGGAGTTAGAACTCCCCCTGCCCGTGTTTAACCCCCACGCGCCCGTGACCGTACGGTAGTACCGCACGTCATCGCGGTACTACCGCCCGGGCGGAAGTACCGCACCGGGGCCGTAGTACCGCTCCCCCAGGCGGCAGTAAAAAATTACTGCCGCGCTGGGTGCGGAAGTACCGCTCACTCCTCTCGCGGTAGTACCGCACGTCATCGCGGTAGTACCGCCCGGGCGGAAGTACCGCACCGAGGCCGTAGTACCGCTCCCCCAGGCGGCAGTAAAAAATTACTGCCGCGCTGGGTGCAGAAGTACCGCTCACTCCTCGCGCGGTAGTACCGCACGTCATCGCGGTAGTACCGCCCGGGCGGAAGTACCGCACCGAGGCCGTAGTACCGCTCCCCAGGCGGCAGTAAAAAATTACTGCCGCGCTGGGTGCGGAAGTACCGCACGCCCCCCTTGCGGTAGTACCGTGGCAGGCCGCGGTAGTACCGTGGGCTCAAAAAAAGTTTCAACCAAAGAAAACTCCTAAGCACGGAACCTTCAAGCGAGAGACCACAAAAAGGAACTAACACACTGGACACCACAAGCACGAGCGCGCCACGAAGAAGGAGAGGCAAGAACCAACACAGACCAAAAACGAGACACAACCTCTCCAAGGAGAGGGCAGTGGTCGGATCCACCTATGTTTGAGTCAATTGGTATGGCACCGCGAAGAATTATCCTTGGGCCCATGACCAAAACTCGTCTTTGAAGCACAAGTACCATCAAAAATGACTAATGTGAAAGAGTTGATCACTTTATGCATAATGGGGGAGGGAGAGTTCATTGAGAGAACAACACTCCCCCTATGTCCATGCCTACACCTAGAATAGACAACAAGTTGAGTGTGGTGGGGTGTGCAAGGGGTCAAGTAACATTGCTCGAATCAATGATATTTAGCTCATGCCTTAACTCGCGAAATCTTGCTTCATCCAAAGGCTTCGTGAAAATATCTGCAAGGTTATCATGGGTGTTGACGTAGTTGAGCTCGATCTCCCCTCGCCTAATGTGATCTCGGATGAAGTGATACCGAATCTCAATATGCTTCGTCTTGAAGTGTTGCACGGGGTTGAGAGAAATCTTGATGGCACTTTCATTATCACACCAAAGAGGCACTTTGTCACAAATGACACCGTAATCCTTTAAAGTTTGCCTCATCCATAAGAGTTGTGCACAACAACTCCCGGCCGCCACATACTCCGCTTCGGTGGACGAGAGAGACACATAACTTTGCTTTTTAGAAGACCAACTTACCAAAGAGCAACCAAGGAATTGGCACCCTCCGGAAGTGGACTTCCTATCCACTTTGTCTCCCGCCCAATCGGAGTCCGAATATCCTACAAGCTTGAATTTTGCTCCTCTTGGGTACCATAAGCCAAAGTTTGGGGTATGAGCCAAATATCGAAAGATTCGCTTGACCGCCACAAAGTGGCTTTCCTTATGTGCGGCTTGAAACCGTTCACAAATTCCCACACTCAACATGATATCCAGTCTAGATGCACAAAGATAAAGCAAGGAACCAATCATGGAGCAATATACCTTTTGATCCACCGCTTTACCATTGGGATCGATGTCAAGTTGGCACTTGGTGGGCATTGGAGTGGATGCCGGCTTGACATCACTTAGTTTGAATCTCTTGAGCATGTCTTGAGTGTATTTGGCTTGGTTGATGAAGGTTCCTTCTCTTCTTTGCTTTACTTCGAAACCGAGAAAGAACTTCAACTCTCCCAAGACATCTTGAACTTTGAGGTCATGAGTGCGGCAAATTCCTCATTGAAAGCTTTGTTAGGGGAACCAAAGATAATGTCATCAACATATAGTTGGCATACAAACAACTCCCCTTTGACCTTCTTAGTAAAAAGAGTGGGGTCGATTAGCCCAACTTCAAACCCACGATCTTGTAACAACTCGGTAAGGTGGTTATACCACGCACGTGGGGCTTGTTTAAGGCCATAGAGTGCCTTATCGAGTTGATACACATGATCGGGAAAGTAGGGATCCTTGAACCCGGGGGGTTGCTTGACATAAACCAACTCATTAATGGGACCATTAAGAAAAGCACTCTTCACATCCATTTGTTGCAACTTAAAGTTGTGATGAGTAGCATAAGCAATCAACAAACGAATAGATTCAAGGAGAGCAACGGGAGCAAAGGTTTCACCGTAGTCGATACCCTCGACTTGGGAGTAGCCTTGTGCCACCAATCGTGCCTTGTTGTGAATGATGGTCCCATGAGCATCTTGCTTGTTCTTGAATATCCACTTGGTTCCAATGACATTGTGGTTCCCCGTTGGCCTCGGCACTAATCTCCACACCTTGCTGTACTCGAAGTTGTTGAGTTCTTCATGCATGGCATTAAGCCAATCCAGATCTTCGAGTGCTTCATATACCTTATGGGGTTCAACACAAGAGACAAACGCGTGATGTTCACAGTAGTTTGCCAATTGTCTACGAGTGCTTACCCCCTTTTGAATGCTTCCAGGCACATTCTTCATGAGATGACCCTTGGTAGAGAGCTTGGATGCAATCTTGGCGGCACAACGCTCCAATTCCTCCTCGGTGGTGAGTCGAGGAGTGGTCCCTTGATCATCTTGAGCGCCGTCTTGAGCTTGTTCTTGATCTTGAACTTGCTCAGAGGAGAGAACTTGACCTTGGGCATCACTTGGTGTGTCACCACCGTCTTGAGCATGATTTTGACCTTGGTCTTGTTCATGAGGTTGAGGGTCTTCATTTTGTTCTTCGGAAGTGTGTGGGCCTTGGGATGGTGATGGCTCCACTTGGGTGGAGCATTGTCCTTCTCCTTCGGCCACAAGGGGTTCCTCAATGGGTAGTATAAAACCAACACCCATTCTTCTTATGGCTTGAGGAGGAATTTCATCACCTACATCACAAGTGCCACTTTGCTCCACTTGGGAGCCGTTATTCTCATCAAACTCCACGTTACACGTCTCCTCAATAAGTCCCGTAGATTTATTGAGGACACGGTAAGCATGAGAGTTCGTAGCATAACCAACAAATATGCCCTCATAAGCTCTAGCCTCAAATTTAGACAACCGAACACCTTTCTTGAGAATGAAACACTTACACCTGAACACCCGAAAGTACTTGAGGTTGGGCTTGTTACCGGTGAGTATCTCATATGGAGTCTTGTTCAAGCCCTTGCGGAGGTAGAGCCGATTGGATGCATGACACGCGGTGTTGATGGCTTCGGCCCAAAAGTTGTATGGAGACTTGAACTCCGCCATCATAGTCCTTGCCGCATCCATCAACGTCCGGTTCTTCCTCTCCGCAACACCGTTTTGTTGAGGGGTGTAAGGTGCGGAATATTGATGCTTGATCCCCTCATCACTAAGAAACTCATCCAAGGTGTAGTTCTTGAACTCGGTGCCGTTGTCACTTCTTATTGTCAAGATCTTTGTATTGTGTTGACGTTGGGCTTCATTCGCAAAGTCAATGACGGTTTGTTGGGTCTCGCTCTTCCTCTTGAAGAAATACACCCAAGTGTATCTTGAATAGTCATCCACAATCACCAAGCAATACTTCCTACCCCCAAGACTATCAAAGGATGGAGGCCCAAAGAGATCCAAATGAAGGAGCTCCAAAGGCCTCTTCGAGTAAATGATAGTTGTGGGAGGGTGAGCCGTCTCATGTAGCTTTCCTTCGATACAAGCACTGCAAGCATGATCTTTAGCAAAACTAACATTCGTTAGTCCACGGACATGGTCCCCCTTGAGAAGACTTTGCAAAGATCTCATATTGACATGGGCTAACCGGCGATGCCAAAGCCATCCCACGTCAACTTTAGCCATTAAGCATGTCGCGGTCTTAGTGGGTCGCTCCGAAAAGTTAATCACATAGAGACCGTTTTCGACATGCCCAACAAAGGCTACTTTAAGAGTCTTGCTCCACAAGAGGGCCACGGTATCAATATCAAAGAAAGTGGCTAAGCCCATGATTGCAAGTTGACGAACGGAAAGTAAATTGTATGCAAGGGACTCAACTAGCATGACCTTCTCGATCGTGAGATCATGAGAAATGACAACTTTGTCGAGTCCCAATACCTTAGAAGATGAGGCATCACCCCACTCGACATTGGTGGGCATAGATGGAATCTTGTGCACGTCCACCACCAAGTCCTTGCTTCCGGTCATATGATTTGTAGCTCCACTATCGAGCAACCATGATCCCCCACCGGAAGCAAACACCTACAAGAGATCAATGCTTGGTTTTAGGAACCCATTTTGTAATGGGTCCTTTGATGTTAGTAACAAGGGTCTTAGGAACCCAAATAGACCATTCAATATACTCATGAGGAGAACCAACAAATTTGGCATAAACATGCCCATCACTAGCACGGCATAGCACATAAGAAGGATTAAAGTCGTCGGCTTTGTTGGAAGGGGTGGCATTACCCTTCTTGACACCGCCACCCTTCGCATTGTTCTTCTTCTCCTTGGAAGCACCCTCTCCCTCCTTCACAAAAGTTTGCTTGAGAGGAGGAGGTCGTTTGGTCTTGTCATTCTTCTTCTTGTTCTTGGGCTTGGGTGCGAACCCAATCCCCTCCTTGGCCATAACTTCCTTTTGATTGCTCAAAAGGTCGTTGAGGTTCTTCTCACCTTGTATGCATGACACAAGGCCTTTCTCAAGTTGCTCCTTCAACTTAGCATTCTCCTCAACAAGATGCACATGCTCACAATAAGGATTAGTAGCATTTGCATTATCAATTAACACCATATGAGGAAAGGTGGCTTTCTCCTTAGTTAGCTTCACTTGGAGTTGATCATGAGACTCCTTGAGGCTAGCATGAACACCCTTCAAGACTTTGTGAGCCTTGTCAAGAATGTCAAACTCCTCTTTGAGTCTAGCAAGATCAACCCCAAGCTTTGCCTTCTCGGAGTTTAGCACACGAGACACAACAAGAGCATGATCAAGATCTTTCTTTAACTTAGCATGATCATCATTGTATGACTCCTCAAGAGCCAAACGAAGACCACGCTCTTCGTCAAGAGCATTGGAGAGATCCGAAATCTCATCGGCATAGTCACGACTATGCCCCTCCATCTTAGAGATGGTGTCTTCGTGAGCCTCGATCATGTTATTGGCTTCACCAAGTTGTTCCAAGAGAGCAACGAAGTGCTTCTTGGATTTGCCCTTGAGTTTACCCATAAAGGTCTCAAACTCATTTTCCTCCACATTTGTCCCCTCATGTTCATCAATGCTATCCATCGAAGAAGGATGATTAATGATGGTAGTTTTGATGTTGGGGGTTACCTTGTTGGTGGCTTTAGCCATGAGGCACTTGGCGGCGATGTTCTCATTGGGTGAGCCAAAGAGAGACATCCGTGGAGTCATCGCAATGGCCACAGAGGCCATGGCAACCGACTCACCATCTTCATCATCGTCATCATCCTCGTTGTACTCTTCTTGTACGACTAATGCCTTGGGAGGAGTCTTCTTGGTGAAGTTGCTCTTGTTGGGGAACGACTTGGCCTTGTCCTTTCGGATGAGCTTGCCACCATTGTCTTCCCTCTTCTCGTAAGGGCACTCCGCAACAAAGTGGCTCACATTGCCACAATTGAAGCAAGTCCTCACCCGTTGCTTGCCCTTTGCGCCACTTGAATTGTTCTTGTTGAAGTTTGGCCTTGAGTTCTTCTTGCTCCAAAATTGCCTTGAAGCAAGAGCCATGTGTTCATGATAGGCATACTTCGTAACTTTGAGGTTGCCCTCCTCTTCTTCCTCTTCATCCTCTTCCTCCGTACTAACCTTGGCCTTTAGAGCAAAGTTGGGCTTCTTTACTCTTTGAGAGCGAAGAACCGCATTGTCGGCGGTCTTGTCCAAGATGCTCATAGCAACGAACTCATCCAACACTTCACTTGAGGACAAGGTGTGGAAGTCCGGCCTTTGACGAATGACGGAGGACATGGCTTTGTGGTAGGGCATCATTGCCTTGAGGAATTTGCGCTTGATCCAATTGTCATCCGTGTCTTTACTTCCATGATCTCGGAGAGAGACCGCGAGTTTGGTTACTCTCCGAAAAAGCTCACGAGGTTCTTCATCTTCTTTCATTGCAAACTCATCGGCTTCATCTTGCACCACTTCATAGTTGGAGCGTTGAATGCTTGCGCTTCCCCGATAGAGGGAAACAACTTGGAGCCAAGCATCTTTGGCCACGGTGTAGGGCCGGAGATGAGGAAGATCTTCGGGTGGGATTGCTTCTTGGATGATGAAGAGAGCATTCTCATTGAATTGATGATCCACAACTTCTCTAGGAGTGAAGTTACTTCGGTCATGCGGATAAAACCTTCTTCAATGATTCTCCAAAGGTTAGTGTTCACATGATTTAAATGACGCTTAAAACGATAGACCCAAGAATCAAAATCTACATTCTTCTCAATCTTCGGAGCCGGGCCGGCATGATTCAAATGAGTGGAAGGGAGCGGTCCATCATAGACAGGTGGAGGTTCCACATGGGCAAAGATGCCGGTGCCATTTTTACCACTAGAAGAAGGAGCTTTTTCGCTAGTAGCTTCCCCTTTGTCGGAGGTAGCATCCGTCACCTTGTTGGCGGGATCACCCACTTTCAACGGTGCGGTGGAAAGTTTAAGCCCTTCTAAGTATTTATTAAACATGCTTTCGACCTCGGTAGTCAGGGAGGTTTTCAATGTGTCCAACACCACATTTAATTCCTCACGAGAGACCGCGGTTCCCCCATCTCCCGTAGACGAGACCGGATTCACACCGGAGTGCTCCTCCACACCGTCTACGACGTCAACCATACTCTTCGGACAGCAAAGTCCTTAATAAAGAAACCTGGCTCTGATACCAATTGAAAGGATCGATATAGTTGACTAGAGGGGGTGAATAGGCAACTAACAATTTTTAGCTTTTCTTTACCAATTTAAACTTTGCATCAAAGTAGGTTGTCTAGATATGCAACTAGGTGAGCAACCTATATGATGCAACAACAATAAACATACACGCAAGCAAGAGATAAGGCACAAATAAACTTGCACAAGTAAAGGCACGAGATAACCAAGAGTGGAGTCGGTGAAGACGAGGATGTGTTACCGAAGTTCCTTCCCTTTGAGAGGAAGTACGTCTCCGTTGGAGCGGTGTGGAGGCACAATGCTCCCCAAGAAGCCACTAGGGCCACCGTATTCTCCTCACGCCCTCACACAATGCGAGATGTCGTGATTCCACTATTGGTGCCCTTGAAGGCGGCGACCGAACCTTTACAAACAAGGTTGGGGCAATCTCCACAACTTAATTGGAGGCTCCCAACGACACCACGAAGCTTCACCACAATAGACTATGGCTCCACGGTGACCTCAACCATCTAGGGTGCTCAACACCCAAGAGTAACAAGATCCACAAGGGATTAGTGGGGGGATTCAAATATCTCTTGGTGGAAGTGTAGATCGGGGCCTCCTCAACCAATCCCTAGAGAATCAACAAGTTTGATTGGCTAGGGAAGGAGATCGGGCGAAAATGGAGCTTAGAGCAACAATGGAGCTTGGAGGTGGAAGAGGTAGTCAACTAGAGGAGGAAGACACCCCTTATATAGTGGAAGAACAAATCCAACCGTTATCCACCAACTCAGCCTGCGCAGCGCGGTACTACCGCACCTGAGACGCGGTACTACCGCAGGGCCACGCGGTACTACCGCGGAGCCCCGCGGTACTACCGCCCACGCGGCAGAGACCAGAACAGCCACACTTGCACTAAGGCAGAGGGCGGTAGTACTGCTGGCGCGGTACTACCGCTCCCCTTGCGGTACTACCGCAAGGCAGGGACTGTCCAGGGATGGGAAGGCACGGATATAAAAAATTACATCCGTGGCTACTTCCGCAGAGTTGGAGTCGAGCAAAAACCCAACGCGGTAATACCGTAAGCCAGCCGCGGTACTACCGCGCGAGGTGCGGATGTAAAAAATTACATCCGCCCCTTACAGCCGCGTAGTTGCGGAACTAAGCAGGGACCACGGTACTACTGCTTACCAGAAGCGGTACTACCATGGGGCCTTGCGGTACTACCGCACCAGCGAGCGGTACTACCGCAAGGTCCTGCGGTACTACCGCTCTGACGAGCGGTACTACCGCACTTCCTAGTTCGGCAGACAAGAGCTATAATTGCATAGACAAGGAAAACTTAGGATGCTCCAAAGGCAAGAAGAAAGGAGGTGCAAGGGACGATGTGTACGTGATGAATCCACCCAACCTTTCCAAAGCGGACCCCCTCTTAATAGTACGGCTTCCCTACGACTCAATACCACCGAAAAGAACCGAAGAGAAACGCCGTCTTCTAAAGCCTTTGAGGGGAACCCAATCATCTTGTGCCTAGTCAATATATCTGAAATATTTGATGCACATGATTAGTCCGCAAAAGCATTGTCATCAATCACCAAAACCAACTAAGGGATAAAAATGCCCTTACACTAGGCAATGCCAGTCTCCGAGAACAATATCCAGCCTTATACAACATTGCTCGCGATAAGAATAATATTGTTGTGCAGGTGCTCAGTTCATCCCGCCAAATATTTTGTTCAGGCGGTATTTGATTGGCCCCCGACTTGTGTCATGGCATGATCTTTTATCCAGGCTAGATTCGATTAACCTGACACAAGGCCGGGATGTGTTCGCTGGAACCTTACTACATCTGGGTCTTTCACTGTAGACGCTATGTACCGTGCGCTCACACATTCTGAGGTACCAGTGAGTAATAACAAGAAAATTTGGAAGTCTAAGATTCCACTAAAAGTGAAAATTTTCATGTGGTATCTTCGTAGGGGAGTTGTGTTAACCAAAGACAACCTCGCACGACGCAACTGACAAGGGAGTAAGAGGTGTTGTTTTTGTACTCATGACGAGACAATCAAACACCTCTTTTTTCAATGCAAGTTTGCACGTTCTACGTGGTCAGTCATCCAAATAGCGTCAAATTTGCATCCGCCCACAAGTGTTGCCAATATATTTGGTCATTGGTTGGACGGTATTCCAAATAGTTTCAAAACGCTAATAAGGTTGGGAGCATATGCCTTAATTTGGTCGCTTTGGCTATGTAGAAACGATTTGGTTTTTTAATTGGAAAAAATGCTTCTCCTCTACGGGTTATTTTCCGGTGTACGCACTCGCTACGTACGTGGTCTATTCTACAACGACCGGAGTACCAATCGTTGTTCAAGGCGGTGTGTACGCGATTGGAGCAGGTGGCTATGGAGGGTTTTTTCCAACATGGGTGGCAGCATAACCTTTGGATCGATGCACCACCTCCTTCGACATAGGCATAGTGTCGGTCTATAGGGGGCTGTTTGGTTTGAGCCCCAACTAGCCCCACCAAAGTTTTGGCATGACCAAAATTTTGGCAAGTTATTGTTGTTTGGATTGTGACCATTATATCCACCAAAATTTTGGCAAATGGGATCTTTGTTTTGTTTGGTTTGCGACCATCTGAACCACATGATGATTATACTAGTTACGAAAAATATTTAAATGCATCTACCCGTTTCAAATTAAGAAAATAAACTTCGATGTAGTCGATGTGAAAATAAAATCACTAAAATAATAGTGTAAGGCACTGTTGCACTTGTAAGCCGCTAGTTAATTGTCCGCAGCAGCATACAGCACGCATTTTTTCAATAAGATTGATGCGTGCTGCTAATCACGCACAAGCCTACGTTATTTTAAAGGGAAAAAGTTCATTTTAAACCTTAAACTTGTAGAGGTTAGGTGAAATGGACCCCCAAATCAAAATCCCCGTCGATTGCATCCTAAACTATGCAATCTCGGTCTAAATCGAACTCTGACATCATTTGAACCGGGATTCGTCTATGGGCCGGCCGCTAAATTATTCTTTCATTCAATAACAACAATTCCAAAAGGCGCACACCCTGGGGAGCTCGTAACTTTCGCTGAGCCGTTTTTTTTTTAATAACTTTCGCTTCAAAAAAAGTTCGGAGCGATGATCGTGCACACCCTGGGACCTCGTAATTTTCACTCGGCCGGTTCCTGGTACTCGCGCCAAAAAAGCAAAAAAACACCTAAAAAAAGTTCAAAGCGAGGATCAAACTCACGCCATGAGAACATCGAACTAGTATGAATAACCACCTAACCTACTGTGTGCTACTGATCAATAGCAAGGAGGAACTTATAAGTATATCTGTAGTTGCGTAATTTATTACACATGTAAAAGTTTACTGTAGCAATTTATTTTTATATTTTTAAACATTTGGTAAAAGCTCATGAATTACAGAAAAGTTCATTTGTTTTGAAAAAATAATCAATTTTGAAAAACAAACCGCCAGGACATATTGTTTCTACATTGTTTCCAAATCCCATAAATATTTTTTTGAATGCTCAAATTATTTTGAAGTATAAAAAACCGGCCCATTTGGAGCTACTGAATAGCAGGCGCGAAAAAAATCTGAAAAGTTATGCGGGAGCATCTCAAACACGCGACCTCAGTTTTATTAGCTGCTGCAACTTGCCAACCGAACTAGTGAGTTCAACAGATAGATTCACAGCGCAAAAAAAAATGTATCGAACTGCTTTTGAACATTTGCAAATATTTTTGCACTGAAATTTTGTAATATCCATTGAACATTTTCTTAATATACAATGAACATTTTAAATTATACACAATGAACATTTTTAAATACACATTAAATATTAGGGTAATATACCACTGAACAAAATTCAAAAACATAGGGAAAATTTATATTCATTGAGCAATTTCTAATATACAATGAACAATTTATTATGCATGATGAACTTTTTTGTAATATAAATAGGAAAATGATCCGAAGGAAATAGAAAAAAGAAATCATAAAAAAGGAAAAAGAAAAGAATATAAATATAAATAAAAAATAAAAACGAAAAGAAAGCAGAACCAGTAAAGAGAAACCAAATAACAAATAAAAAACGAAAAATGGAAGCAACAAGGCGTTGACGTGAACTGGGCCGGCCCATCCACGGGAGCTGCGAGCGTTTCCTCCCCAGTCCCGGTCCACTTCAGCAATCTCTGTTTGGGAAATGATCCGAAGGTTCAATTTAGACCGGGATTGCAGAGTTCAGGGTGCAATCGACCGGGATTTTAACTTGGGGGTTCATTTCGCCGGACCTCTACAAGTTCAAGGTTTAAAATGGACTTTTTCCTTTTTAAAGTGGAAAAGCTCTGCTGCTTGGTTACAAATCGATATATTTTACTGCATGCACTGGGCAGGGCCCACCAAACAACGGTGCCAATATTTTGGCGGAGCCTTTCCACGCCCGCGACTCGCCAATGAATCGGCGAGATTAACATGGAGGGGCGCAGGGCGCGCCGGGCGAGCCAATTTTCAGGCGCCGGTCCAAACGGCCACCAAAATACGTGGGCGAGCCAACTTTTTGGCAGGGCTAGTGTTGGTAGTGATCCAAACAGCCCCTAGGACTCTACTGTTACCGATTTGTCGGGTTTTATTTGATTAATTTTTGTCAGACTTTCAGATTTGACTGTGTGATTCTTAGTTATGCAGAGGCCGGGTGTTACTCATAATGTTTTGTATCCGCTTGATGCTTCATTTTAAGATAATAAAATCGCCCTTTATCAGAAAAAAAAATTGAACTTTATGAAGTTTTGATCGAAGTTTCACCAAGATTGTAGGAAAATTTACCAACATTCACAATATCAAATCAATATAATTAGGTGTATCAAGGAATTAATTTTCATATTACACATGTTTAGTGTCGTAGACGTTGATATTTTTCAATATAAATTTGAAGTTTGACTTGAGACGAATCTTATATACAACAGAGTAAAAAGATACCAGAGGGAGTACGGGCTGTTTCTTGGCGAGGTTTACTTTGTCACCTTTTGGGTACACCAACGATGGCCATGGCGTGACAATTGACAAATCCACACTGTTTCCTCTACATGTCCTGTACGAGGGAAGCAAAACTTCCCTTCTGGCACACGCGGGAGGCCTAAGATTGCGTCTCCAGCTTATGATTGCATCAGACACAGGCGCATACAGCATTACATAACGTTAAAATTCTTCGGACATAACAACGAACATTATCATGTCCCGGAGACGTCAGGCAAGGAAATTGGAAGGAGATTCACCACCATGTTTAAAACTGTGCTGCAAAAGCTACAAAACCTCGATGTTACAAATTGTCTCCACCCAGCCTTATTCTGTGAGTAAAACAGACGCACACACATTTTTGGACACTATAAAAGACACCACCACCACGCCTAAATGACTCGAGTCACAGCACCTATCAAGTCAGGCATCAGTCCCGACTCCGGAGCCTCATATGGCCTCCCTGATGACAAGGTTGATGCCGAACGACGCCGTGCAGAGGATCAGCCCGATGATCGCCAAGAAGTTGAGCCCCCTGCAGAGTTCACCAAAGCGAAAAGGAAATCGACAAGATCAGAACCGCTTTGATAAAAAATCAACTTGACATGCACAAAAAGGAAACGAAATTCTTCTATGCCGATGCAATTTCAGGCCCATCGACGCGTTATTTGGAGTCATAAGCTGCAAATTTGGTTCAAGTCAACCTTTTTCATACTCAATTCAGAGCTCACGACTTTGCTCCTCCTAGTTATCGTTTATAAAACCGGTTGGTTGACATAGGACAGAAGCTTAGGTAGAATTATTTATTTTTTGACCCTGAGAAGCTTAGGTAGGATTGCAACATCACATCCAATAACCAATGTTCTACTTTATGATGCAATGTGAATGGATCTCACCTACCAACCAAGGTCTTCCTTCACCTACAGCAATGGCCCATGTCAATTCAGAAAAGAGATGTGCAGACAACCAGTAGTGGTGTGGGGTGCTAACTGTTACTAGCTGCTGGGGCCTCAGCCAAAATTGGGAATGAAGAATTGGAGACAAAAGGCATCTCTCTGTGTGCAGTGCAGGAGGTTGAAGGAACACTTCAAAGCTACTTCAGGTCGTCGGTGAGAATCATTGAAGCCGCTCATTATGAGCGCACCTTTGACATGGCTTGGTTAGTGGAGCAGCACCAAGTTGAGCCCTGCTCTGCCCACTCACCGCATTAATGAGTTGAGTGTGGTTGACTAATACTATCCTATCAATGGAATCAAATGGCTAATTCAGGCTGAGAATTTCCTAAGGAAAGTAGTGAAACATGCTGGAAATCAAGTGGATATCTATTGCTTCACACCCAACCGGTTTGATTTGGATGTCAGGATCATCTGAAATTCTGAATCAACTGCATATGGACCAGTCGCAGAGCAAAAGGCAAACGTACCCAAGCTTGAGGCGGTTCTCCGGGACGCCGGTGGCGTAGCCCTTGAAGTAGAAGAACCTGGCGACGGTGTAGAGGACCCCCAGCGCGGCGGCGACGACCGGGTGCTGCAGGCCACCGAGCAGCACCGTGACGAAGAAGAGCGGCATCATCTCCAGCGAGTTCTGGTGCCCCCTCTGCAACCCCACAGCACAACCCCGCAAGAATTCAGTCAGTCAACTCGCTCGAATAACAGAGACGAAATGAAATCAGCGGGGCGGAGAGGGAATCTGGCGGGCGGCGGCGGACCTGGACGCAGTTGAAGCGCTTGGCGTCCTTGTTCTCCGACTCGACGGCGTACAGCGTGGGGTAGAACACCTTGTACCTGAAACAAGCAGCGGCAGGATCGCCGAAGCTCCATCAAATCCTCCAAGAATCAAATCAAGAAGCAGAGCGAGCGCGGAGCAGAGGCGGCGGGCACGTACTTCTTGCGGGCGGCGCCGACCTGGAAGCTCATCCAGAAGTTGAGGAAGGCGTAGGCCACCACGGTGAGCACCACGTAGCCGTACTCCTTGCTCAGCTCCACCAACACCGCCATCGTCGTCTACCCACCTTGGTCTCTTCTCTGCTGGATTTTCTTTCTTCCTTGGGAACTGAGATTGGATGGGAATGGGGGATGGCGTGGAGGTCAATCTTATAGAGAGAGAGAGTGGAGGGGTCTAGAGAAGTCCCAGAATAAGTTCCTGCCCTCCGGCCCAAGATAGCCTTGACCGATTCCCTCCTCGGGCCCATCTCGGCCACGCCACGCACCCAATGGGCCAGCCAGCACGTAGTCCTAATTACTTACCCTTTTCTCCCCTCTGTCCCTTATCTTTTTCCAGCGAGGCATTGGAGATATTCCAGACTCCTTTTTTTTGGATGAAAATGTTTCAAGACGATAGATAGTAAGCATTGAGTGCTTACTAATTTGGAACGAACACGTTCAATTGTTTTTGGGATTTTCATGTTCAATTTGACCTGGAGAGAGCTTTGCCGCTAAGACTCTGCTCAGGTCAAAGGGAGGCTGGCCGGCGTCACGCGTGACGTCTGCCTGGACGTCGCCATTGGAATCATCGACATCTCGATTCTGGAATGAATCTACTGGAATGAATTCCATGGTTTTGGAGACCCACGAGCCACGAGCACACAGAGGCAGAGAGGTCGAAGGAGTCTTCGGTCTGAGATCGTGGAAGAAACCAACGACGTGGACTCTGCTCTCGACTTGCAGAAAAAGAAAGAAAATCGCGGGCTGGTAGTTGACGGCGTGGAAAGCGATTGAACGGTCGACCGGGCTGTTTGTAAGAAATCATGGAAATGGAAGACTGATGCGGGTCTCGTGCCCAGTTCGTTTGGTAGCACTAACTACTCCGCCTTCACTGTTTAGTCATTTTGTCTGATTTCCTTGCTTTTCAGAAGATGTGGGGCAGGTGGTTGTGCGAAAATGGGAGAACAAATTGGAGTTACAAATGACTTTTAAGCAGGTCTTTCTTTCTTTTTTTAATCAGGTCTTTCTGATTGCAGACTCGGCGTTTACAACTTTACATGAGTAAAATCGCCCAGGAGTCAGGAGTGCATCACATTTTCAGGTCCTGAATAACCTCCGTCCCGATCGCCCCTCTCCCATCGTTCCAACCCGTGCCGTCTTCCACCGTCATGATGGAGCCGCTGCAAGAGGACTCGACGGAAACGATCATCGTCCCGCCAGAGTCGGAGGGCCTGAGCATGGTGGCCGCCCTCAAGGGCGTGCCCGCGGAACGCAATGCCCGCCACCATAAGGCAAAGAAGTAGGCGGGCGGTGCGCTGGTGACCTGCCAGGGCAGACCTCATCCAGCAAAGCGCACCGCCACCCTGGTATCACCCAGGCTATAGACTGTGTGGTCGTCCCAGCTAAAATCGCCCTACTACTACTGAAAGCTGAATAAAACTGTTGCTTATTGATGATTTGGTGCGGCATACAAGAGTATATAAGAGGGTACAAACCGACTTGGGGTAGGGGTACAAAACTGACTTGGACTAGAAGTCGTATACCATAATGACTACTCTAACATCCCCCCGCAGTATCAACGGCAGGCTCGACGACGTTGAGACTGAAACAGATATCTTGAAACGGCTTAGTAGGCAGTGCCTTGGTGAAAATGTCAGCAAACTGAGCCGTAGAGGGAACATGAAGCACCCGAACCTGACCAAGAGCAACCTTTTCACGAACAAAATGAATATCAATCTCAATATGCTTTGTGCGTCGGTGTTGAACTGGATTGCTGGTCATGTAGACTGCTGATATGTTGTCACAGTAGACAATAGTGGCCTGCTCAATAGGCCTGTGTAGCTCGGAGAGTAACTGCCGAATCCAAATTGTATCTGCAACGGCATGTGCCACAGCGCGATACTCAGCCTCGGCCGACGAACGTGAGACTGTAACCTGTCTTTTCGAAGACCAAGAAATCAAATTGTTACAAAGAAAAACACAAAAACCGGAAGTGGACCTTCGAGTGTCAGGACAACCAGCCCAGTCTGCATCAGAGTATGCGGTAAGCGAGTTTGGAGAAGAATTATTGAGGTGGAGACCATGATTGAGAGTTCCTTTTAAATACCGAAGAATGCGTTTAACATGATTATAGTGAGGAACCCGGGGATCATGCATATAGAGACATGCTTGTTGAACAGCAAAAGAGATTTCAGGACGAGTAATGGTGAGATATTGCAGAGCACCTGTTAGGCTACGATAGAGAGTATGATCGGAAAAGGGTTCACCGGTAGCCGAAAGTTTAAAACTAGTATCGACAGGAGTGCGAGATGATTGACAGTCAAGCATACCAGCACGATTAAGAAGATCAAGAATATACTGGCGTTGGGAAAGAAAAAGGCTGGAGGAATCTTGAACAACAGTAATGCCTAAGAAATGATGAAGGAGTCCTAGGTCAGTCATAGAAAATTCAGATCTAAGAAGAGAGACAATATGATCTAAGAACTTTTGAGAGGAGGCGGTAAGAATGATATCATCTACATAGAGAAGTAAATAGGCAGTGTCAGAAGTTTGATGATACACAAAAAGAGAGGTATCGGAGAGAGATGGAGTGAAGCATATTGTTTGAATGAAGGAGGAAAAGCGTTGAAACCAAGCTCGTGGGGCCTGTTTAAGACCGTAGAGAGATTTCTGAAGAAGACATACATGAGTTGGAAAGGATGGATTTTCAAAACCCAGAGGTTGCTGGCAGTAGACAGTTTCTTGAAGGGAACCATGGAGGAAAGCATTTTTAACATCAAGTTGGTGAATGGGCCATGAAGAGGAGACAGCAACACTAAGAACGGTGCGAATGGTGCTAGGTTTAACAACAGGAGAGAAGGTTTCTTCGTAATCAATTCCTTGTTGCTGAGAAAAGCCACGAGAAACCCACCTGGCTTTATATCGTGAGAGGCTCCCATCGGAGTGGAACTTTTGGCGAAAAATTCATTTGCCAGAAACAATATTTGTATTGGGAGGACGAGGAACAAGTTGCCAGGTGTTGTTTTGAAGTAAAGCATTATATTCTTCTTGCATGGCAGCGGCCCAATTGGGATCAAGTAGAGCAGTTTTGTAATTCTTTGGAAGAGAAGTGAGAGATACGGAGGTATGAAGGTTTAGGCGGTCTTGGGGTTGATGAAATCTTGATTTGGCCCTAGTACGCATGCGATGATCATTAATCGGGGCTGCTGAATAGCACGAGGGGGTAAGGTGGGTACTGGTGAGTCTGACGCAGCGGAAGAGTCGGATGAAGGAGTAGGGCTTGGTGGTGGAGTGGGAGCAGGGCTGGGTGGTGGAGTGGGAGTAGGGGCCGGGGTGTTGGGGAGGGAGCAGGGGTCGGGGGTGTTGGGGACGTCTCGGGTGGGGTGAGTGTATGGTTGGGATTGGCTATGGTGGGTGTTAATGGTGATGGTGATAAGTTGTGTTCGGCAGGTAGGGGAGTATATAGTTGGAAAGGACGGGGAGAGGGGGTGTTTACGGAGCTAGGGGTGTTGGATGGTGTAGTAGTGCGTTGTGAGAAAGGAAAAATGTGCTCAGCAAACGTGACATGACGAGACACATGAACGTGTCCGGTGTGAAGGTCTAGACAGCGATAGCCTTTGTGCTCGTTAGAGAAGCCGAGAAAAGCACATGGGATAGAGCGTGGTGACAATTTATTTGCAGAAGTGGCGTAGGCATTGGGAAAACAGAGACAGCCGAAAACACGAACCGCGGAGTAGTCGGGGTGGGAAAGAAAGAGGGAATAATAGGGAGTAGTGTTGGGTTTAGTTTTAGAAGGTCGAATATTTAGAAGGAAGGTGGCCATGTGTAGGGCTTCAGCCCAAAACTTGGGAGGCATAGATGATTGAATGAGGAGAGTGCGAACTATATCATTGAGGGTGCGAAGAGAGCGTTCTGCTTTACCATTTTGAGGGGAGGTGTAGGGACATGAGAACCTAAGCAGGATGCCATGTTGTAAGAAGAAAGTACGATTTTTAATGTTATCAAACTCGCGACCATTGTCACATTGGATAAAGCGAATTGGGAGGAAGAAGTGAACAGACACATAGCGTTGAAAATTAAGGAAAAGAGAATGGACCTCGGATTTGTTGCGTAGAGGAAAAGTCCAGACAAAGTGGGTGAAATCATCTAGGATAACAAGGTAGTATTTAAAACCCGAAACACTTGCAATGGGAGAGGTCCATAAATCACAATGTATTAATTCAAAGGGATAAGTGCTACAAGAACTAGAGGAACTAAAGGGAAGACGCACATGTTTGCCTAATTGACAAGACTCGCAAAACACAGAATTATGAGAGTCCCTATTACATGGTATGGTAAATTCACTAAGCATAGAAGCTAAGACGGCGGGGTTGGGATGGCCCAAGCGACGATGCCAGAGATCGACGGAGGCCAGCATGGATGTTGGAGGGGTGGCGGCAGGAACTCCATTAAGAGAATAAAGATCACCGGAGCTATTGAAGCGAGCGATCTCGGCCTTGGTCAGGTAATCCTTCACAGATAAACCAAAAGTGTCAAATTCAGCCGAAACTAGATTGTCGCAAGTAAATTGGCGAACAGAGATAAGATTTTTAATGAGGGCGGGTGCAACTAGAACATCGCGAAGTAAAAGAGGTTTGGTGGAAGAGGGAAGTTGAGCCTGACCAACACAATATATAGGAATAGGTGATCCATTTCCAAGGATAATGGAAGGGAAAGGAGATTTAGTGCAAGAAGATAACCAATTACTAGATGCAGACATATGACTAGAGGCCCCTGAATCAAAGATCCAATCCGTACATGAGTTTCCTTGTGCAGCAAAGTTATTCATGGCCTGGAGAAAGGCAGCTTGATCCCAGCTCGGCGTCGCAGGTGAGGGTGGCGTCGGAAGCAGTGCCGGCGGATACGATGGTGAAGGCAGTAGGGCCAGCTGGGGAGTGTAGTGGGCATTGGCCGGCTGTGGTGGGGGTGGCGTCGGGAGCAGGCCGGCTGAGGTGTGTAGTAGGCGCCGCCGTCGGTGCTGTAATGACCATAAGGAGCATACGTCGGGACGGCGTGATAGGCATTGGCCGGCTGTCGGGGGTTGAGAACCCCGGGAGCACCAGTAGGCAGCCGAAGGCCGGGTTGCTAGGCACCTGAGTATGCCGGCGGAGCACCGAGGGTGGACGGAGCGGACCAGGGCATGGGCCATGCTTGAACAAGCCCCGTCCAAGGATCATGAGGAGGCCGCCATGCAACCGCAGATGGAGCACTGGTGGGTGGTGCAGGACTCGGTGCTGGTGATGTCGTAGGCGGAACCGAACGAGTCGACGGCGGCCTGTAGATAGGGTTTTTGCCGCGGTAGTTCGGACTAGGACGCCAGCCTGGGGGCGGTTCAACAGATGACGATGCGGACGGCCCGGCGGCAGGAGCCGGCCTGGAAGGCGGCGCTGGTGTAGAGGACAGAGGAGGACGAGCCGTAGCATGAAAGACCTTGGGGCGAGAGTCCTTGCGAGTTTGTGTTTCCGCCGCGAGTTGTAGCAAGGAACGAATTTCAGCGAAGGTAGGAGGGGGCCGTATCATCGGTATGAACGAGGCTTGCTTGTCAAAGTCTTCGCTGAGGCCGACGACGACGATATTGATTAGCTGTGAGTCGCTAACTGTATCGCCGAGTTCGCGGAGCTCATCACCAATGGTCTTAACGCGCTGGCAGAACAGGTTCACCGGGGCGTCTCCTTGCACCATATTGCGAAGCTCGGTGTGGAGAGCGTTTTTCCGAGCGTCGGTGTTGCTTTGGAAGAGCTGACGGAGGGAGTGCCAGATGTTGGCAGCGGTGGCGCCGCCGTGATCGAGCATGTTGAAGATCTCGGTGGTGATGCGGGTGTAGAACCACTGGACGATCGCGAGATCGTCTTTCAACCATTGCGGATCGTCGGGACGGGGAAGACAGTTGGCGGCGACATGCGAGCGCAGGTTGCAGCGGCCGAGGTGGAGATCGAAGAGATGTCTCCAATGGTAGTAGTTGTGGGTGGCGAGATTAAGAACTATAGGGATGTAGGGGCTGACGTCGGAGATTGTGTCAGCAAGAGATATTGGTGCGGCGAGGATGGGTGCAGGGTAGTTTTGTGGAGCTATGGTGAGGGCCGAGAGAGAAGCGGCCGCGACGTTGGCAGCCTTGGCGATGAGTGCGGCCCGGCGCTCGAAGTAGCCAGACGGCGGCGGCGGCTGTGGCGTTGGCGGAGCCATACCCTAAACCCTGGGACCGGTATCTGATACCATGAAAGCTGAATAAAACTGTTGCTTATTTATGATTTGATGCGGCATACAAGGGTATATAAGAGGGTGCAAACCGACTTGGGGTAGGGGTACAAAACTGACTTGGACTAGAAGTCGTATACCATAATGACTACTCTAACAACTACGTCTCCTAGCACCTCGATCAACAACAACCGTTGTAGCAATCCACGTCATCCTTCACCTTCGGCCATCGAGACCCGCTCACTGTCAACCTCAACACCGACTACAGTCTCTGGCGCTTGTCCGATCGCGGGTGCCAATGGTGGGCCCCTCGTCTGTCTTCATAGCCGCCAGCATCGGTGCCTAGTCATTGTTTGCCGCAATGCCTCATCGAAGCAGGATGATGAGGCGATAAGATGAAGGCCGATTCGGAGGTCTCCAAAATATTGGTTGTGAAGATGTCGGACTTGGGTCACGATGCACCGAAAATTGTCCAAGTCTACTGTGCAAGCATATTGGAGCGCTTCACGCAAACGAAGGAGGCCGGATTAACCAAAGATTGAGTTCTCTGGCCTAGACAGACGGACCTACAACTTTTGAGATCGATTGGATGTAAGACTTATGAACATCCGGTGCTTTTGGATGTGACTGCATATATTTAAAACTATTAAACGTATGATTAAATTGGTATTGATCGGGATATGCATGTACTCCTACCAAGGAGAGAGTCGCCTCTACTTTCGACTCGCAGAAAAGGAAATCGCTTACGGATAGTTCACGGCGTGGAAAGTGAGTGAACGATCGACAGAGCTGTTCATAATAAATCACAGAAAACGGAAGACTGATATGGGTCTCGTCTCCAGTTCGTTTGGTAGCACTGCCTCCGCTGTTTAGTCATTTTGTCTGATTTCCTTGTTCTTCAGATGTGCGGCAGGTAGTGGAGTTAGAACTGACTTCTAATGAGGTCTTTCTCATTGCCGGTTCAGCGGTTCACATCAGCAAAATCATCCAGCAGTGTAGAACTGCAACCAGCCGGTCAGAGAGTGCATCACATTTTCAGGTCTGAATGACCAAGCGGTGGATCACCAACCATTGCATGCTTTCTGATGAACACAAGGACTAAACGAGTCACTGAAAATGCATAAAAGGGACGAAACATCGTCGTCGTCGTAGGCAGAGACATGAACTTCCCATTCATCACACATAATAAGACCAAACACATCCCGTCAGAGTCCACACAGCACACGCAGATAGTCGTCTAACACCCACAGACACACAAACACATCTAGAACTACAAACCAACCCTCACGGCAACCAAATGTAACGGAGGAGAGCCCAGCTTGAACATGGCAATGCGGGCGGTCAGGCGGCGTTGACGACCATCTTCATCCCGAAGTTGCAGTGGTAGAGGCGGGTGCACATGAAGCGGTTGTCGCCCCTGACCAGCCTCACGGCGTCGTTGCCGGACTCGTAGGTCCTCGACCCCGCCGGCGTGGTGCACCCGTTGTACCCGTCCTCGCCCACCGCCACCACGTTGTGGATCAGCGGGTTGTACCTGAACACTGCGCGACCGCGCCCGGAAAAGACGAGAACCGTCAGAAACCTTTGGCGCAGATCAGAACGCAAGATGTGTGCGTTAGGTTTTGCTTACCGAGGACGTCGCCGGCGCGGAACTGCTTCCCGTTGGGCCAGCTCCCGCTGCTGAGGGACCAGCCGCCGCCGTCCCCGACGTAGTAGGTGGCCGCGCTGGCGACGCCCATGCAGCAGCACGCGACGGCGAGCGCCGCGGCGGCGGCGACGGCGACACGGCTTGCACCGCCTCTTCCCCCGGCCATCTCGCTAGCCACCGGCCGGAGCGCTTTCGCCTCCGAGGGAGTGGTGAGTGGTGACTGGTGATGCAAGCGAAGCAGGGCGCTCACAAATGAAGGTGGCAGTGCTGTGAAGTAGAGCCAGCGGCAGCTAGCTGAAGGTGAAGGGAAGGGGAGCGTGGTGCAGCTGGCCGGTGGCAGGCCGCCTCGGGGCGCGGGAGCGCAGTGCGATCAATGCCCGCAGCGTGGCGTCGCAGGAGGCCGCAGTGTATGGCTTCAATGCGGCATAGGACGCGAGCCCGTGATCGCACCAGGACCGGTCAGCTACACGGACAAGTTCTACATTCATGGCATCGATGCCGGCCTACTGGCATCGGAGACGGGATACGTTTTCCTTAACAACAGCATTTGTTGTGTGAAACCTTGTTGTTTGCGGAATTCTATATTCAAAGAGCGGACCAAACGCTAGACGACCGAGCTACCGACGAACTGGGCCGCCCATTAGCCAGCTTTAGCGTAGTGTTTTCTGTATGGTTCTCTTCCGTTTGGGGGAACCTTTTATCAGGTTTCTGAACCTGTTTTGTTGGTTGGTTTCTTTCACTGGTTTTCCGTTTTTCTTTTCTTTTCATTTTATCATAGATTCAAAATTTCAAAAAAATGTTGGAAATCATCAAATTTTATTTAGAATTTTAAAAATTACTCATTTTTTAAATATCTTCAGTTTTTTAAAAAAACTTTTTTTGGAAAAAATAAAAATCTTCAACTTTTTCAAAGTTTCAAAAAATATTCGTCAGTTTTAAAAAGTGTTCACGTATTTAGAAAAAAATCAAACTTTTAGAACATTTTTCGAATTTAAAAAAAAAATCTTAAAATGCTCATAATTTAAAATGCTCATAATTTAAAAAAATCTGCCGTTTGAAATTACTTTTTCATGTTTTTAAGAAAATGTTCAAACATATTCGGAATTTGTTTTTTTACGAAAAATTTCAAATTTTGTTTGTGCTCTAAAAAACACTTCGAATTTTTTATATGTGTTTTTCAAAAAAAAGTTCATATAATTCAAACACATGCAACTATGCTACGACACCACACGCTGCGGTAGCCGCTAGTATGTCAGCCCGGTTGGATCACCCTATGCACCCCGCTACTGCTGGATGCAACGAGCGACATATAGGGGTTCCCATTGTTTGCCACAAGTAGAGAACACCCTAGCTGCGTTGGGTTGGGCTCTCCTTTTGTTTTTAGAGAGAGAAGGCGTTGGGCTATCTACTACCAAATAGAGGGAAAGGGAGCGAAATTACTTTTAAAGTGGTACCCCTTGCAGAGGTCAGTTCTAAATTCGAAAAAAAAATCACGTGTTGGATTTTTCACATTGAGATCTTTGAAACTAGATCCCATCTTAATAGATTTCGACGAACTTTTTTTTCACGGACAATCCCATAGGCGGAAGCACGGTTTTTTTCTACATTTTTTTCCTTTTTGAGAAGCACATATTTGTGTCTGCATGAGATATTAGGGTCCTTGGCGAACTAAAGCGATTGATCGGTCCCTCTCCCTCTCAGCGGATCGTCAGATATTAGGGTTCCTGTTTTTACTCCAGATAGTATGATATAAGATTTGTCTTAAGTCAAACTATGTAAAGTTTGACCAGATTTATAAGAAAAATTGTCAACATTCACACTACCAAATCAATGTCATTCGATGCATCATAGATTTAATTTTCATGTTGTATATCTTTAGTTTTTTAGATAGATGTTGGTAATTCTTAAATATAAACTTGATCAGACTTTACGAATTTGACTTTAAACAAAACTTACACACAGAGTAAAAAGAAATGGAAGGAGTATCACAAAGGACACAACAACTCAAAATTCTGATATACAAGCATTAAAGCACGTACAACCGGAACAACAGAGTATATTAATCTCTCTAGCTAGTGCCAACCGGCCAGACGGCCCAACCCCCACGAACTCGGGCATTTTATTGAACACGTACTACGCATCATGCAGTAGCTTCAGTCACTCGAAGAAGGAAAGTAAACTAAAGTTAATAAGCACCGGCCGGCCGGCCGATGGACGGAGAGACGGATCATGCGGCGGTGACGGCCATCTTCATGCCGGCCTGGCAGTGGCCAGGGACGCTGCAGATGAAGTAGTTGGTGCCGCGGGCGAGCGTGACGCGGTCGCTGCCGGAGTTGTACGTCCTGCCGCCCCTCGCCGCGCTGCACGACCTGTACCCCGCCGCGCTCACCGCCACCACGTTGTGCGCCCCGCGCCCGTACCTGAACACTGCACCCACATACATTTATTTCAGCCCACAAGTTAGTACGAGAAACAGTGCTATTATAGTGGCGCCAGTCCGTGTGGCGTTTCCCGACTCGTCACGGTGAAAAGTCACTCTTTTTCACAGCAGTGGAGCACTGTGGCGCGCATGCGTCTCTTGGCAGCGACAGCGACCCAGCAAGCATGCACGACCCACGGTGCACGACGTACTCTTGCCACAGACATGTCACGTCTGCTCTACTGAGGGCAACGGGACCCTAGCTAGCTATGCTTGCCGTGATCGAGCTTGTAGCGTAGTACGAGACGAGAGTGAAGCTGGAAGAAGAAAGTAATTAACGTGGCACGCATGGGAGGGAGGGAGGGCGAGCACTCACGCAGCACGTCGCCGGCGCGGAAGCGCTTGCCCCTGGGCCAGCCGCCGGAGCTGAGGGCCCATCCGTTGCGGTCGCCGACGGTGTACACCTTGGACTCGGCGAAGTCGCCGTGGAGGAGCAGGCAGAGGAGGACCAGCGCGAGCACGGCGGTGGCACTGCCGCTTCCCTGAGCCATCGCTACTGCTTTGGAAGTGGGAGTGGAAGGGAGGTGCGGCCGTGCAGGAGCAGAGGAAGTGAAGGCTAGGAGCGCGTGAGTGCGAGTGGAGGCTTGGGTGGGTGGTGGTGCTCGGGGCCTCCTTTTATAGCCGGCTGCCGTGCCAGCGCATGGCGAAGACTGAGAGGCCAAGAGTGTGGCTGCTATCACACGGGTTGCCACACCGGCGCGGCGCGTGTGAACAACGTCTAGCCACTGTGGAAGCAGTGCAGTGCCGTGCTGGTGTGAGTCCAAGGGGAGAGCCCACACCGGGGATAGCTTCCTAGCTGGGAAAGTTGGTGGTCGTGGAGGAATTTACTTGGGTTGAAACCGGCCAACCACCCAAACCCAACATGGAGGTGGCCATACCTTTGGACTGGCTAGTTTACTACTGGCAGGGGCAATGGATTGTGAAGTTAGTCAAGGGAGCGTGGAAAGCGGTGAGTGAACGGTGCTGCTGAGTGCTGATCGATGGGAATGGAAAGGAGAAGGGAGAAGGGAGACCCGGTGGACGGGGAGCTAGCTAGAGGACGCCGAGCTGCTTCGCTGTCTGTCGGAGGCCGTCCGGTACGTTTCCATTTCGATCATGCGTGCATGCTTCGACCTTCGAGTTAGGTCAAGTGGATTCGGTGAGTTCAACCGGGAGGGGAGGGGAGGTCAGTCATCCTTAATTTCAGGGTTGAGCGTACACGGCACACTTACTGCATGCATGCAGTTGAGTAGTATAGTATACTAGATTTATGTTCATGCGTACAGTTAATTAAGTGAATGTTTTTCTTGCACTGCAGCATGCATGCAGCTAGGCATGTGAGCACTACGTAGTACTGGTGCGCCATAAACACAGCAAGAGCTCAGTGCAGAATTGAAAGCTCCGCATCAGTCATCACGTTCGCCAACTACTAAAACTTGCTTTGATCGTAGCCCTCCTTCCAGAAAACCTAATTTTGTCCTTCTGCTACTCCTTTTTGTAATGCTAGTACTCCCTCCGTAAACTAATATAAGAGCGTTTAGAATACTAAAATAGTGATCTAAACGTTTTTATATTAGTTTATAGAGGGAGTATATGCTAATGGGAAGGCGCCGAAGAAATCAAGCATGCAAGCCCAGGTCAACCCGTACGTGCCCCCGATCGAAGTCTTTCTGGAGTAGTCTAGCTACGTATATATCTTCAATTTTCAAATCACAATGGAGGCAAGCGGTTTGGGCGCACTCCCATAACGTACGCCAGCGGCGTATCTATGGTTGAATGTTTCGCTCCGGAAAACGAGGGAAAACGAGGGAAAACGAGAGAGAGAGAGAGAGAGAGAGAGAGAGAGAGAGAGAGAGAGAGAGAGAGAGAGAGAGAGAGAGAAAGAGGCTAGAAAACCAGTCATGTGATCGTCTCTGAATTTTGGGGATCTGTCTGAGGCAGCTGTGCGTAAGAGCCGAACCATGTTCAGAAATTTCCTAAAAGCGCACTCTGGTATGGTAGTAAGAGCAATGGGGCCCGGAGTCGCCGGCGCCGACCTGATGTCTGACGAAACAACGGACACGACAAGAAGATTGCGTCTGTGTTTTACACCGTTCAGGTCCACACTGCACTAGTTGAATTCAAACTTTCTATCGATGTCTCGGTGAGAGAGGAAAAAAAATATGACCTGATCGGACATCTTATATCATCCCTGTATATACGTCCGGGCTTTCCGCGAACCCTCATGTTAAAATCAAATATAATGAGAATATGAGGTCTCGCACAACCAGACGCGCCAGTCAGTCTACTATGTAGGAAGCAGCCCACCCCGGACCATATTTTCTATTTCTTTATTCTTTTTTTCTCTCTCTTCATTTTCACCGATTCATGCAAGTGACAAAACATACAAGGAAGAAAATGAGGAGTATGGCTACATAGACTAACAAATGGGGGCCCGAAACGAACAGGCCCGAGCACTGTCCGGGCGCATCCGCGGACGTTTGAGAGACAAGATTTGTTTAGTGTGGTTGTAGATGCTCTAAATGCATGTCTGCCCGACGGAAATTCGCAGGGTCACGGAAGTGCGGGGGCACTCACCTGCGAAGCTCTGTCGTCTGCTTAATTTGCCTCACGATTCGCGAAGTTGTTGAATCCCTGTAGGAGGGCACGGTAAAAATAAAATCCCACAAATGATCGCCGAAGAAACCACCTGCCACATGTCATCATTACACCTAGACCCCGTGGTCGCTGCTCCGACATGTTAGGGGGGGGGGGGTGTTGCTTGATTAACCACATGGTTTTTGGGAGAGTGGTACCAACCCCGTGATGGGGTTACAGACCTGATGATTGTTGAAGCATTGGCTCTCCGTGACAGCGTCTGTTTTGCAAAGATCGTAGGCTTCGTTGATGTCATCATAGAGATGGACTGCTTGGAGGTTGTTGACCTCTGGGACACAGGCCATAATTCACGTTCGGTTGTGGTTCCTCTTCTGTTGGAAATAGGGGACTTAAGGCATATTCAACGCAGACCATCAAATAGCCCGCAACCGTTCAAACCAAGTTGTCCGGACGCATTCTATTATTCAACACGGACCCATGTTTGGACATCCATGTGACGAACCAACAGCCATCGGGTGCCCGTGTCTACTCCTTGTTCACGCAAGGCCACTCCTATTCTAATAGTTGATCCGCGGGGAGGGATGCCGATCGCACAGAAGCAACCACTAAGAACAAATCTCTGAATCACACGGAGCAACTATTAGAATCAGAAGGAACAATTGACAGAAAGAAGGGATTCAAACAAGTGAGGAACAACTCTCTCAATCGTATGAAACAAATCTCTCAATCACCAGGAACAAATCTCACAATCATAAGGGACAACTCTCAATCACAAGTTGCCGTTGTGGGTTTTGGCCGAAGCAAGGTAGCAAGCTGTGTGTTTTGGTGGAATCAAGGTACTAGCAAGCTGTATGTTTTGGCGGAAGGCGCATGGACAAATAGAGTCGAACACATTTTTTTTAAGTTGCTTGAGGCGGACATTGAGGTATAGAGTTGGATGACCGGCTCTCATATCGTGCCTGCAAACACGTTGAGATACGGGCCGCGGACGGATATTGTGCCTGTTAGAGGATATCATTGCAGATGCACTTGTCTTCGTATTTTAATTCTTGTTCTAATAAACATGTATCCTGATCCTCCAATCTTTTTCCCCAGGTTTGTTCGTTAGAGGTGAGCGAGAGTTGGCATGATTATGTACCTCCCTTTCCTACACAGCAGTCTGATAGCTGACAGTGCTATGTCTGCTTTTGTCGAATAATAAAGAGCCCCAAGTTTGGAAAAATATACATATTGTAATGTGCAATGCCTCGAGCCCATCTCACACATCATTGACAAAGAAAAGCTACCACGATTGGATTAGTGGCCTCTGCTAAAGAATACGCTACTATGTCTGTGAGATCGATGCCACGTAGTACATGCCTCAACTACCACCGAACACACATCTGAAGAATCAGTGAGACGCTTCCAGCTCCCTGGCGCGCGTGCCTGGGCCTGATGTGCCGGGCACTAGCGAGCCAGCGCTCCACGTAGTTCCACCTGGTTAAACATCCGCGAACGACCAACCACGACCCACGCACCCACGCACGCCATCCCCATAGTAGACGTTGATCAGCCGATCTCAACCGCGCACTACCCAGACGGGAGGGTGGAGGTAGGCCGCGCGGGTCGCCGGCTCGTCGTCGGCTTTTGTCCATGAAACGCGGGAAAGAGGACGCGACGCAATCATGCCACCGCGCGGGCGAGCGAGCCATCGGTAGTGGAGAGGGTTCGGTGTGAGTGTGTGATGTGACGGTGTGCGTCACACGGAAGTCCGCGTCACACATGGGACGAGGGGGGTCTGTGGACTTGGGGGTGCACGGGGCGTGCTTGCGAGCGCCGCTCACCGTGCACGTGATGCTTTGCTAGTTTGCTTGCCGTGGCGCACGTGTCTCTCTTGTAATAACTAGTACGATGCGAGTAGGCCCGTGCGTCATCTGCGCGTACGAGTTACTACAATAAGAATTAGAGATCTTTCTTTGAATGAATAAAGCCGGCAAGATTTCTCAGAAAAAAAAGGAATTAGAGATCACCCGTGAAACCTGTGATTAAAAGGTTAAGAGGATAGCGGTATCCCAGTCCATCAGGTTCAAGTTTTAAACTTAAGAAGTTGGCGCTCGTATTTTTTGAATTTATTTTAGATCTTCCGGCGTGGTGCATCCGGTGGGAGAAGACGTGTGTGCCGGCTTCGTTAATCCCAAGATGATGTGTCGGCTTGGTCTGCTTGTAGGAAGTAAGGCGTGTGTGAGTGCATTCATAGAGGACGAGGCCCACGCGTGAGCGACACGGGCGGCGACACTAGACACCGCCGAGCAGTAGCCCCCTCCGCCGTCTCCATTCCTCGCCGTGCGGTAGTGGCGGTGGCGGGGCCTATTCTTTTGGGCGCGGTCGTCCTCCGTTGCTGGCTTGTGCGGGCGCCGGCGGGCGGGGGCCGCCCCGCGGGCTGCGGCCATGGGTCGAGGCCGTCTTCCTCGCGCGGGGCGGCGGATCCGGGGTAGTTGCACCCGGATCTAGTGTGGAGCTGGTGGTTGGCTGGGGTGGCGGCCCGGCCGTTGTGCCGGGTGCCATGGGCCGACGTGCGGCGGGGAGGCGGCTTTTGTTTATTTTTAGAGTGTGATTTAGATTTTCGTGAAGACGCTGTGAATTCACAAAACATGGATCCAGGTCTTGTGTCATCCAATCCAACCTCGGTAACCTCATCAACCAAGTGGGATATAAGCGGACCATCATATTTGACATCTGCTTCATCCTCCTCCTCGGTTTCAGGGTTAGGTATGGAGGCATTACACTTCGGAGAAATCATTAATCTGTCAATCTTCATATGTTTAAGCACCCGACCGGTATATTAATTTCATTATCATTCTTTCCCATAGAGCATCCACCATTCTTAAACATATACGTGAATCTGAAAAGGAAAGGAAAGATTTTGCAGATAAGTTAACTAGAGCGGTGTCCAAATTACGTGCAGGATGATGCATAGCATGTTCGTCGGTCGGAGAAGAACCGTCAACGGAGACGGGGTGACGGTTACTACACCGTAGGGGAGAGCTTCCCTCAACATAAGAGCCACCGGTGACGATGACATGTACCTAGGGTAAGGTCATAGGCCAGACCTATACGCCCTACCCAAGGACACTACCCTAAGAGTCAAGAGCATTAAATATATAGCAGAAGATACCGACTGAAACACCATGGGGTACTATCCACTCGACCAGCCATCTCACTCGGATACCCCAGTTTCACTCGACAAGGATATCATCACTCGACCATATGAAGAACCACTCGGAGCCTGGAAGTCCTAAAGACATGTCAAGACATCAACGGTCGGGCATTCACTCTGTAGTCATTAAGGTTATTTATAGCTGGCGTTATCAGTAACGTCCCTGTCTTAACCCACATTGAACCCTATGTAACGGGGGACGGCTGGGGTTCTGGCGCACTCTATATAAGCCACCCCCTCCTCTAGGACAAGGGTTCGCACCCCCTGTAACACACACACATACTCATATTCCAGTCGACAGCCTCAGGGCACCGAGATGTAGGGCTTTTACCTCCTCCGAGAGGGGCCTGAACTCGTAAACTTGTCTGTACAATCTCGTCGTAGTTAGGACCTTGCCTCCTCATACGTACCCCTTACTCTTACTGTCAGACTTAGTACCACGACAGTTGGCGACCCGTGGGGCAAAGCGTCTTAGCGACTTCCGGCGAGGTTGCAGTTTTTCCGATCTACATCAACATGGTTTCCGACGGTGGTTTGGCTGTGGGCCGTGAGATCCGTCTCGGCGCGCTCGTCTTCATCGCCGACGAGTCCGCCTGGCTTCAAGAAGCCCCCCTCGACGTCGAGGTCCTTCCGATCCGCGGGGCAACGCACTTCTGCGCGATTGCCTGCGGTGTTCTCTTGCGGCAGCCGTCGACCCAGTATCGGTCGGCTCCCGCGCCATCTGCCCTCCCAGCTGTCCGCCGCCGTAAGCAATCCGGTCGGTCGCGGCTTCAGTGGTGGGTAAAGCATGCGGTGGCTCGCCAGTCGGCCACCCCTCAGGTCGCGGCAATCGAGCCAGACGAATCTCTCTACGGGCCATTCGACCTGTCGACTGGTTTCGCAGAAACCCTTTCCAAGTGCAGGAGCAGCGACCCCGCAGCGGAAGTTCTCATGGTCAACTCTCGTCGCAGCCCACCCGGGTTCCGTCACAACTGCGGTGGCGACGGCGATGGCCCGTCGTATGATCATGAAGAGTATGAGCCCCAAGCTCTCACTTTAGAGCAGAGGGAAGAGTTGCATTGCCGCATCATGGGGGAGACCTCCGAGGCTCGGGCCTAGGAAGCCGCGCGCCTAGCCACCTTGGCTGAGCGCACGCGTGTGGGGAATCTTCAGCATTCACTCGACGAACGTGCTCGTCGACAGATCCCCGAATCCAGTCGACGCCAGCGACAATTGTTCCGCCTGAACCTCAGGTATACCGCACTCCGATCCAGAATCTTGCAGCTGCAACCCGTATTGCGGAGTCAATCCAACCATCCCATTAAGAGGCTGGCAGAGGTTTGCTGCAGATCCGAGCGCTGCTCCGGGCAGCAGGCGAGCAAAACTCAGTTGTTTCTTAGTCGCGCAACAGGATACACAGCAGGTCTGTGATTGCAGATACAGTTCAGTAGGCACATAGTCCAGGGTCACCCTTGCGACACGAAGATCGTGATCACCGTCGAGATCGGCACCTGGGCAGAGGCCATGGAGAGTATGATCGTCAGTTTGCCCATGACAACCACCGTCGAGTGCCTTCGCCCCCTCCGAAGGGCGGGTCTTACGCGCCCCGGCGGTATGATGACAGGCGCCCGCATGGTGACGAGCGGAGAGCCCCGGTAAATCCAAGAGAACCTGGGTTCGACGCAAGATCACTCCTCGTGCAGGGTTTGGTCGACAGGAACAGAGCGTATAGAGAAGGACAATATAGAGATCGTCCCAGTGGCAGCAGAGTACACGTTTCTGGCCCCGAGTGTTTCGGTAGAGCCATCCGAGCTGCTGAGATCCCTCACAACTTCAGGTTGGCAACGGGTGTAAGCAAGTTCACCGGGGAGTCAAAGCCTGACACTTGGCTAGAGGACTACCGAGTGGCGGTACACATTGGTGGTGGCAATGACGAAGTTGCCATGAAGCACCTCCCTCTGATGCTAGAGGGTTTTGCCAGAGCATGGTTGAATCAGTTGGCCCCTGGAAGTATTTACAATTGGGAAGAGTTAGCCCGAGTGTTTACAAAAACATTTGAGGGCATCTGCAAATGGCCTGCCGGGCTTGTTGAATTGCAGCATTGTGTTTAGAAGCCAAATGAGACTTTCAGAGATGGACTACCCTTCATCACACAGTGGAGAATGTGTCGCAACACCAAGCAGTTTGCGCCTTTAAAGAGGGTGTCCGCTACCGAGAGCTCAACCTGAAGTTCGGTCGAACAGGAGACATGTCTCTATCCCGAATGATGGAAATAGCCACTTGGTATGCTAACGGCGAAGAAGAAGACCGACTCCGCTGTGGCAAGAACAAATCAGTCGCCCAAGACACCGGAGGAGTAAACTCCAGTCAGAATCAGAAGCGCAAGGCTAAACCTGCAGGCCCTGCTGAAGCTGTTGTTTTGAACCAAGTGAAGTTCAAGGGAAAATCTAAGGGGCCGTGGAACCCCAAAAAAGTGAAAGATCAAGCGGGAAATGATATCTTGGATTTACCATGTCACATACACACCAAAAAGGATGAAGAGGGTAACTTGATTCTACTCAAACACACCACTCGACAGTGTCGACTCCTTATCCAGCAGTTCCAAGAGAACAAATCTTCAGAGAAAGAATCTGATAAGGAAGAGGACAAAGAAGAAGAGGATGACGGTTACCCCAAAGTAAACGCTACTTTGGTGATTTTTGCTGATCTCGAGAGCAAAAGTCGACTGAAGGTTATTAATAGAGAGGTGAACATGGTTGCTCCGGCAACTACAACGTTCTTGAAGTGGTCTCAGACTCCCATTACATTCGACCAATCCGACCACCCAGCACACGTTGCTACCCCCGGGCGGCAAGCGTTGGTGGTCGACCCAGTGGTCGGGGGCACTCGACTGACCAAGATTTTGATGGATGGAGGTAGTGGTTTGAACATTATGTATGCTGAGACCCTCACATGGATGGACATCCCGATGTCCAAGCTCAGTGAGAGTAGCATGCGATTCCACGGAATCATCCCAGGAAAGAAAGCAGATTCACTCGGTCAGATCACTCTTGATGTGATTTTCGGTGATTCAAAGAATTACCGCAAGGAAAAGTTGACATTTGAGGTGGTAGATTTCCATAGTGCTTATCATGCTATTTTTGGGAGACCTGCGTATTCACGGTTCATGGCTCGACCGTGTTACGTTTATCTCAAGTTGAAGATGCCCGGCCCCAGAGGTGTGATTACAGTCACATGGAATCGGCAAAGAGCAGAAGAGTGCCTACAGAAGGGCTCAAAAATTGCTGACGAACAGATGGCAGCAGTAGAGATGCAAGAGTACACTAAAAATGTAGATCCGAGTGATTTGTTACGGGCCAAGAAGCCTGCTTCAGAATCTTCGTTCAAGTCGTCTAGAGAGACAAAGCCTATTCACATTCAGCCGACTGATCCCAATGCTGCTCCGACTCACATTTCAACGACACTCGACAGCAAATAGAAAGAAGCGCTCATCCAGTTCCTCCGTGAGAACTGGGACATCTTCGCATGGAAGCCATCTAACATGCCGGGTGTACCCAGGGGACTGGCTGAGCACCGTTTGCGTGTCGACCCAAAAGCAAAACCAGTCAAAGAGCATCTCCGTCGGTCCTGCGTGGAGAAAAGAAAGGCAATTGGCGAAGAGATAACTCAGCTTCTGGCAGCTGAGTTCATCCGCGAGATATACCACTCCGAGTGGCTCGCCAATGTAGTAATGGTCCCCAAGAAAGACGATTCACTCCGTATGTGTATCGACTTCAAGCACATCAATCGGGACTGCCCGAAGGATCACTTCCCTCTTCCCCGCATCGACCAGATTGTCGACTCAACTGCGGGATGTGAGCGTTTGTCCTTTTTGGATGCATATTCCGGGTACCATCAGATCCGTCTGTATGGACCCGATGAAATAAAAACGGCTTTCATCACCCCCATTTGGGTGTTTTTGCTATATTACTATTCCCTTTGGCCTCAAGAATGCTGGTGCCACGTTCATGCGCATGATTCAGAAGTGCCTGCTCATGCAAATCAGTCGGAACGTGGAAGCATACATGGATGATGTCGTGGTCAAGTCTCGCAAAGGTTCCGACCTATTGACTGACCTCGCTGAAACGTTTGCCAACTTAGGAAGATATGATATCAAGCTCAATTCGTCAAAGTGCACATTCAGAGTTTCGGGCAGAAAGTTACTCGGTTTTCTCGCTTTCGAACGAGGGATCGACGCAAACCCAGAAAAAGTTGGAGCAATTCTCCGAATGACACGCCCTGTGCACGTGCACGATGTTCAGAAGCTTACTGGTTGTTTGGCTGCATTAAGTCGATTCATTTCTCGTCTCGGTGAAAAGGCATTGCCTCTTTACCGACTGATGAAGAAGTCTGACAAGTTCGAGTGGAATCCTGAAGCCAAAGCAACGTTTGTAGAGCTCAAAGCCCTGCTTTCCACCCAGCCGGTGCTTGCTGCCCCAATCAACAAGGAGCCTCTATTGTTGTACATCACAGCCACTAGACAAGTTGTCAGCATGGTGCTCACAGTCGAGTGGGAGGAAGAAGGCAAAGCCTACAAGGTTCAACGCCCAGTATATTATATTTCTGAAGTCTTGACGCTGTCCAAGCAAAGGTATCTGCATTACCAGAAGCTTGTTTATTGTATTTACCTGACTGCGAAGAAAGTTGCACACTACTTCGCAGACCACTCAGTTTCAGTCGTCAGTGACGCCCCATTATCGAAATTTTAAACAATCAAGATGCAACCGGCCGAGTGGCCAAATGAGCGATTGGACTCCTCCCTTTAGATATCAAATTCGAAGCAAAGAAGGCAATCAAGTCCGAGGCAATAGCAGATTTCCTGGCCGAGTGGATTGAGCAGCAACAGCCGACTCAAGTTCACTCGGAACATTGGACCATGTTCTTTGATGGATCCAAGATGTTGAACGGTTCTAGCGCTGGAGTAGTCTTGGTATCACCAAGAGGCGACAAACTCAGTTATGTCCTCCAGATTCACTTCGACTCCTCAAACAATGAAGAAGAGTATGAAGCTCTTCTATATGGGTTGCGCATGGCCATCTCACTCGGCGTCCGTGGCCTGATGGTCTATGGTGACTCAAATCTGGTGGTAAATCAAGTAATGAAAGAATGGGATATCAGGAGCCCGACTATGACTAGTTATTGCAATGCAGTAAGAAAGCTAGAAAAGAAGTTTGAAGGGTTGGAACTCCACCACATACCCCGGATCAAGAATCGAGGAGCCGGCGATTTGGCAAAGATAGGTTCCACTCGAAAACCTATTCCTAGTAATGTGTTCTTGGAGCATCTCCACACGCCGTCAGTTCAAGAAGATCCCTTTACAGAGGAGCCCCCACAACTGATAAGTTCAACCGATCCGACTGAGATTGAAGTCCCGGCTATGGTCGACTTCGTCATGGAGGTTTTAATGATCACCCCCGACTGGACGGTGCCCTATATTGCATATCTGCTCAGGCAGGAACTCCCAGATGATGAAGATGAGGCCCGCCAGATCGTCCGCAGATCCAAAGCCTTCACGATGATAGGTGGACAACTATACAGAGAAAGTGTTACCGGAGTTGCTCAGCGTTGCATCTCTCCAGAAGAAGGTCGACTGATCTTAAATGAGATTCACTCGGGGACCTGTGGTCACCATGCGTCCTCCCGGACCATCGTGGCCAAAGCATACCGAGCGGGATTTTACTGGCCACGAGCAAATGAGTTGGCTAAAGATATAGTCGACAAGTGCGCAGGCTGCCAGTTTTACTCGAACATGTCCCACAAGCCTACATCTGCCTTGAAGACTATTCCACTCGTCTGGCCTTTCGCAATCTGGGGTTTGGACATGGTTGGACCTTTCAAGACCGACAGGAGTGGCTTTACTCATTTGCTCGTAGCAGTCGACAAGTTCACCAAATGGATCGAAGCCAAACCTATCAAGAATCTTGACTCAAACACTGCCATCAGTTTCATCAGAGAGCTTATATTCAGTTATGGTCCCTCACAACATTATCATAGATAACGGCTCCAACTTTAATTCTGATGAGTTTAGAGCATTCTGCGCTTCCCAGGGCACTTGAGTCGACTACGCATCTGTTGCACATCCGCAGTCGAATGGGCAGGCGGAAAGAGCGAATGGCATGATCCTTCAAGGACTGAAACCTCGATTGATGCGCGACCTCAAACATGCAGCTGGATCTTGGGTGACTGAGTTTCCATCTGTCCTATGGGGATTGAGGACGACTCCCAATCGGTCGACTGATCGAACCCCGTTCTTCATGGTATATGGGGCTGAAGCTGTCCTTCCGAGTGACTTGTTGTACAATGCCCCCCGAGTGGAACTCTTCTCAGAAGCTGAGGCAGAACAGGCTCGCCAGGACGCGGTAGACCTCCTAGAGGAGGAACGAGAGATGGCTCTGATCCGGTCGACCATCTATCAACAAGACCTGCGTCGATTCCATGCCCAAAATGTCAGAGGTAGAGCTTGTCAAGAAGGAGACCTTGTGCTCCGGGTGCACCAAAAACGGCCTCACAAGCTCGCTCCGGCCTGGGAAGGCCCCTTCATCATCACCAAGGTGGTCCACAACGGGGCGTACCACCTTTACAACGCAGCCAAGAAAGAAGACGAGCCACGCTCGTGGAACGTGGATCTGCTCCGACGCTTTTATACATAAACACTCGGACTGATGAGTTGTAATAAGAATCCTTCAGTGTGCTTATCAAAGACATGATTTGTTCAAAATATCTTAACGATTGTTTTCTCATGAGAATGAAGTTCAAATCTCCTAGTGGGTGGCTTAGCTGCGAAGCCGATTTGCCTAAGTTACAAAAACACACTCCGAGTGAAGAGCAATCCGCTCACTCGGGGGCTTAGCTGCGAACTTGATTCGCCTAAGTTACAAAAATACTCCGAGTGAAGGGGAGTCCTCTCACTCGGGGGCTTAGCTGCGATCCAGTACTCTCCTAAGTTTGAAACAGACTCCGAGTGAAGAGCAATCCTCTCATTTCGGGGCTTTGCTGCGAACCTGATTCGCCTAAGTTACAAAAATACTCCGAGTGAAGGGCATTCCTCTCACTCGGGGGCTTAGCTACGATCCCGTACTCGCCCAAGTTTCAAAGAGACTCCGAGTGAAGAGCAATCCTCTCACTCGGGGGCTTAGCTGCGATCCTGTACTCGCCTAAGTTTCAAACATACTCCGAGTGAAGAGCAATCCTCTCACTCGGGGGCTTAGCTGCGATCCCGTACTCGCCTAAGTTTCAAACATACTCCGAGTGAAGAGCAATCCTCTCACTCGGGGGCTTAGCTGCGATCCCGCACTCGCCTAAGTTTCAAACATACTCTGAGTGAAGAGCAATCCTCTCACTCGGGGGCTTAGTTGCGATCCCGTACTCGCCTAAGTTTCAAACATACTCCGAGTGAAGAGCAATCCTCTCACTCAGGGGGCTTAGCTACGGTCCCGTACTCGCCTAAGTTACAAACATACTCCGAGTAAAGAGCAATCCTCTCTCTCAGGGGCTTAGCTGCGATCCCGTACTCGCCTAAGTTTCAAACATACTCCGAGTGAAGAGCAATCTTCTCACTCGGGGGCTTAGCTGCGATCCCGTACTCGCCTAAGTTTCAAACATACTCTGAGTGAAGAGCAATCCTCTCACTCGGGGGCTTAGCTACAGTCACGTAATCGCCTAAGTTACAAACACACTCCGAGTGAAGAGAAATCCTCTCACTCGGGGACTTAGCTGCGATCCCGTACTCGCCTAAGTTACAAAACGTACTCCGAGTGAGGAGCAACCCTCCCACTCGGAAGCTCAATTCAAGCACATTGTATGGGTGCGCTCCGAGTTGCGCCACAAGTACAATGTCCTGTCGCACTCTGAGTTGTGCCGCAAGTACAATGTCTTGTTGCACTCTGAGCTGCGCCACAAGTACAACGTCTCATTGCACTTTGAGCTGCACCACAAGTACAATGTGTTCCGAGTGAAACACAACTCACTCACTCGGAAGCTCAGTTGCGATCCCAGGTTCGCTTAAATCAAGAAATCAGAAGGCAATGCAGACAAAACAACTGCATCCACATAAAGCAACCAAGTGTGGATAAATTTGCAGAGGTTCAGAACCACCGGCAGAGGTACTCGGCAATTAAGCCCAAAGGAGTTTAACAATTACAAAATCACTCAGCATTCCGAGGCAAATCTAGAGGAAAGTTATTCAGTTTTTTCACTCGGCGGGAGGAGGGCTCGCTGGCGCGACGTAACTCTCCAAGTCAATGCCGTCTGCAATGCGGGTAGCTGCGTCGATAAAGGTCTCCATGAAGGATCGGAATTGAAGCTTCTTGGTGTTGGCAACCTTGAGAGCTGCCAGCTTCTCTTCTTTCACTTCCTTGCAATGGACGCGGACAAGTGATAAAGCAACATCCGCACCGCAGCGAGCAGCCGACCTCTTCCACTCTTGCACTCGGTCAGGGATGCTGTTGATTCGAGTCATCAGAGACTCGAGATCGTTCAGAAGCTCATCCCCTGGCCATAGCGCCTTGTCAATCTTGGACAACGCAACTTTCAGTCGGGCGATGTAATCCAAGACACTAGCAAGGCGGGATTCCAGTCGCAGCATGTTCATCGCAGCTTCATCCTTGACGGGGGAGTTGATGGGATCCAGAATCGTTTCAATCCGCCTAGTTTCTTCTTCAAAATTTTGGCAGAATTCTGCACTCACAGAAAAAATGAATCGGCAGTCACATACTGAGGAGGTTTTTTGCAAGTCAGTCGGACAAGGAAAAGTACCTTCAAGCATAAGGAACATCTTCCTTGCGAGGCCACCCAGATAAGTCTCCAGTTCGTCCCTCTTCCGAGTGAGAACTTCAACTTTTTCGGTCAGATTCACCTTCTCCTTCTTCAGCTGCACAACTTCTTTGTTTGCTTCATCAATGGCAACCTTCAACTTGGCGTTTTCTTCTTCCAACTTGCCGACTGAAGCCAGCTTCTTATCAGCAAGTTCAGTTTTCTCTCGCGCCGTCTTCTGCACCGCTGCAAGGTCGAGTTCCTTCTGCTCCAGAGCCTGCTTCATTTTATCTAAAGAAATAGCATTCTTCAGACGAGCTTGGAGTTGTCGGTTTTCACTACGCACATCTGCTTGAGTGAAGTCACTCGGTTCAAAAGACCAAAAGAAAAAAGCGACAAAGCGAACAGTCGACAAATTATTACCTCCCATAGCAGCCGCTTCATCCTTGTCCTTCTGCAAATTCTCCTGGGCCAACTCCAGACCGAGAGTAAGATGAATTTGCTTCTTCTCCAGGTCAGCAAACTTGGCCCCAAGATCACAGGATTTATGCAGTGAACAACAAGACAAGTCAGTTGACAGAGACAAGGACCAGTCACTTCCGAGTGATAAGATGCACAAATCAGATTATTATGACAAAAGAGTTTTAAGACTACTGCCGAATCAAACATTCAACAGTAGTCTCGGGGACTACACCCAGTGGGTGCACTTAGCGTACCCCCACTGGTTAGATTTTATCGGATTACGGGTTCCGCAATACACTTGAGGTTCGAACACTGGGTGCGCACGAAGAACTCTCCCACCTAACCGATCTACTCGATGATCCCACGGCCTAGCTCGACGAACTCGAGGAACACAGGACACATAGATTTATACTGGTTCGGGCCACCATTGTGGTGTAATACCCTACTCTAGTGTGGTGGTGGTGGATTGCCTCGAGGGCTATGGATGAACTAGTACAATGGAAGAATAGCCTCAGGAGGAGAGGTGTTCTTGCGCTCTGGGAGCTGGTGAGATGGTCTTGGTGGAATGGATCCTTTCCAAGGTTCCGCTCTCTCCTATGGTGGTGGCTAGTCCTATTTATAGAGGTCCCGGTCCTCTTCCCAAATGTAGGGGGGAAGGGATCCCACAACGGCCAATTTGAAGGGGACAACTAGTACAAGTTATCCTGACAAAAGTAGTCTTCGCGTGCCAAAAGACACTGGCGGTGATGCTGTTGTGGGCTCCGCGATGACCTCCGTCCTGCCGTCCTGCTGGTCTTGGTCTTGTTGCATCGATATGGAAACCTTTGCCTGATGCCTCGTGACTCCTCGCCTGCGCCTGCTTCTTTAGCACGAAAGAGGAAACTGGTACACTGCGCCCGCCTGGCCTTGGTCGTCATGGCTCACGTCACGTGAACCTCGTGAGGTGCCCCTTGCATAGATATCTCCACTCATCAGGAGCAAGCCTAGCGAGGCCGCCCCAGGGAGGTCTTAGCGTCGTTTGCCTTGTGAGGCTTGGCCCCTCGCGAGGGTCTTGTGTTGTTGCTGCCGAAGTTGGGCCGTACCGGGCCGTTGGCGGAGCCACGCAGTGGGCCGCAAGCAGGCAAGTCTGGGTACCCCGGTTCCCAGAACGCCGACAGTAGCCCCCGGGCCCAAGGCACGCTCGAACTTGGCTATGATAGCATTATAAGAATCAAAAGTATGGCTACCCAAGAAATTTCCTCCGGTAATGGTATCAAGAATATATCTATTCCAAGGAGTGATGCCTACATAAAAATTGCGAAGAAGAACGGAAGTAGATCTATTTTGCGCATTGCAAATTCTGTACCAAGCATCTTTTAGATTTTCTCCCTCCCTTTGTTTAAAATTAAGAACTTCATTCTCGGGAGACAAAGGAGTAGATAGGACTAGCCATGACGGCACACGGGACAAAAAAGGCGAGCGAAAAAGAGGCGAATGGAAAAAGAGGGCGAATAAAACGGCAAGGGTGAAGTGGGGGAGAGGAAAACGAGAGGCAAATGGCAAATAATGTAATGCGAGGGATAAGAGTTTGTGATGGGTACTTGGTATGTCTTGACTTGTGCGTAGATTCCCTGGCAACGGTGCCAGAAATCCTTCTTGCTACCTCTTGAGCACTGCGTTGGTTTTCCCTTGAAGAGGAAAGGGTGATGCAGTAAAGTAGCGTAAGTATTTCCCTCAGTTTTTGAGAACCAAGGTATCAATCCAGTAGGAGGCCACGCTCAAGTCCCACGCACCTACACAAACAAATAAGAACCTTGCAACCAACGCGATAAAGGGGTTGTCAATCCCTTCACGGCCACTTGCAAAAGTGAGATCTGATAGAGATGATAAGATAATATTTTTGGTATTTTTATGATAAAGACTAAAAGTAAAGAAAGCAAAATAAATGGTAATAGAAATAGCTAGTTGTTGGGAAATTAATATGATGGAAAATAGACCCGGGGGCCATAGGTTTCACTAGTGGCTTCTCTCAAGATAGCATAAGTATTACGGTGGGTAAACAAATTAATGTCGAGCAATTGATAGAATTGAGCATAGTTATGAGAATATCTAGGTATGGTCATGTATATAGGCATCACGTCCGTGACAAGTAGACCGACTCCTGCCTGCATCTACTACTATTACTCCACACATCGACCGCTATCCAGCATGCATCTAGAGTATTAAGTTCATAAGAATGGAGTAACGCTTTAAGCAAGATGACATGATGTAGAGGGATAAACTCAAGCAATATGATATAAACCCCATCTTTTTATCCTCGGTGGCAACAATACAATACGTGTCGTTTCCCGTACTGTCACTGGGATTGAGCACCGCAAGATTGAACCCAAAGCTAAGCACTTCTCCCATTGTAAGAAAGATCAATCTAGTAGGCCAAACCAAACTGATAATTCGAAGATACTTGCAAAGATAACCAATCATACATAAAAGAATTCAGAGGAGATTCAAATATTGTTCATAGATAATCTTGATCATAAACCCACAATTCATCGGATCTCGACAAACACACCGCAAACAGAAGAGTTATATCAAATAGATCTCCAAGAGAATCGAGGAGAACTTTGTATTGAGATCCAAAGAGAGAGAAGAAGCCATCTAGCTAATAACTATGGACCCGAAGGTCTGAGGTAAACTACTCACACATCATCGGAGAGGCTATGGTGTTGATGTAGAAGCCCTCCGTGATCAATGCCCCCTCTGGCGGAGCGTCGGAAAAGGCCCCAAGATGGGATCTCACGGGTACAGAAGGTTGCGGCGGTGGAAATTGGGTTTTGGCTCCGTATCTGATGGTTTGGGTTTACGTAGGTATATATAGGCGAAGCAGGTCGGTCAGGAGAGCTACGAGGGGCCCACGAGGGTTTGATGTCCACTCCAAGTCCTCTAGATCACGTTTGTTCCAAAAATCACGTTCTCGAAGGTTTCATTCCGTTTGGACTCCGTTTGATATCCTTTTCCTTCGAAACACTGAAATAGGCAAAAAAACAGCAATTTGGGCTGGGCCTCCGGTTAATAGGTCAGTCCCAAAAATAATATAAAAGTGTATAATAAAGCCCATTGAACATCAAAACAGAATATAATATAGCATGGAACAATCAAAAATTATAGATACATTGGAGACGTATCAAGCATCCCCAAGCTTAATTCCTGCTCGTCCTTGAGTAGGTAAATGATAAAAACAGAATTTTTGATGTGGAATGCTTCTTAGCATAATTTTTAATGTAATTCTCTTATTTGTGGCATGAATATTCAGATCGGAAAGATTCAAGATAAAAGTTTAATATTGACATAAAAATAATAATACTTCAAGCATACTAACAAAGCAATCATGTCTTCTCAAAATAACATGGCCAAAGAAAGTTCTCCCTACAAAATCATATAGTCTGGCTATGCCTTATCTTCATCACACAAAGTATTTAATCATGCACAACCCCGATGACAAGCCAAGCATTTGTTTCATACTTTTGATGTTCTCAAACTTTTTCAATCTTCACGCAATACATGAGCGTGAGCCATGGACATAGCACTATATGTGGAATAGAATGGTGGTTGTGGAGAAGACAAAAAAATAAGAAGATAGTCTCACATCAACTAGGTGTATCAATGGGCTATGGAGATGCCCATCAATAGATATCAATGTGAGTGAGTAGGGATTGCCATGCAACGAATGCACTAGAGCTATAAGTGTATGAAAGCTCAACAAAAGAAACTAAGTGGGTGTGCATCCAACTCGCTTTCTCACGAAGACCTAAGGAATTTTGAGGAAGCCCATCATTGGAATATACAAGCCAAGTTCTATATTGTAAAATTCCCACTAGTATATTAAAGTGACAACATAGGAGACTCTCTATCATGAAGATCATAGTGCTACTTTGAAGCACAAGTGTGGTAAAAGGATAGTAACATTGTCCCTTCTCTCTTTTTCTCTCTCTTTTTTGGGCCTTTTCTCTTTTTATGGCCTCTTTTTTTTATGTTCGTCCGGAGTCTCATCCCGACTTGTGGGGGAATCATAGTCTCCATCATCCTTTCCTCACTTGGGACAATGCTCTAATAATGATGATCATCACACTTTTATTTACTTACAACTCAAGAATTACAAATCAAAATATGACTCTATGTGAATGCCTCCGGCGGAGTACCGGGATATGCAATGAATCAAGAGTGACATGTATAAAAATTATGTATGGTGGCTTTGCCACAAATACGATGTCAACTACATGATCATGCAAAGCAATATGACAATGATGGAACGTGTCATAGTAAACGGAATGGTGGAAAGTTGCATGGCAATATATCTCGGAATGGCTATGGAAATGCCATAATAGTTAGGTATGGTGGCTGTTTTGAGGAAGGTAATTGGTGGGTGTATGGTACCGGTGAAAGTTGCGCGATACTAGAGAGGCTAGCAATGGTGGAAGGGAGAGAGTGCGTATAATCCATGGACTCAACATTAGTCATAAGGAACTCACATACTTATTGCAAAAATATATTAGTTATTGAAACAAAGTACTACGCGCATGCTCCTAGGGGGATAAATTGGTAGGAAAATACCATCGCTCGTCCCCGACCGCCACTCATAAGGAAGACAATCAATAAATAAATCATGCTCCGACTTCATCACATAACGGTTCACCATACGTTCATGCTACGGGAATCACAAACTTTAACACAAGTATTTCTCAAATTCACAACTACCCAATTAGCATGGCTCTAATATCACCATCTTCATATCTCAAAACAATTATCAAGTATCAAACTTCTCTTAGTATTCAACGCACCTATAAGAAAGTTTTTACTAATCTTGGATGCCTAACATATTAGGACTAGTTTCATACTTTAAGCAAATTACCATGCTGTTTTGTAGGACTCTCAAAATAATATAAGTGAAGCATGAGAGAACAATAGTTTCTATAAAAAAAACCACCACCGTGCTCTAAAAGATATAAGTGAAGCACTAGAGCAAAAACTATATATCTTAAAAGATATAAGTGAAGCACATAGAGTATTCTAATGAATTCCGAATCATGTGTGCCTCTCTCAAAAGGTGTGTATAGCAAGGATGATTGTGGCAAACTAAAAAGAAAAGACTCAAATCATACAAGACGCTCCAAGCAAAACACATATCATGTGGTGAATAAAAATATAGCTCCAAGTAACGTTACCGATGGACGAAGACGAAAGAGGGGATGCCTTCCGGGGCATCCCCAAGCTTTGGCTTTTTGGTGTCCTTGGATTTTACCTTGGGGTGCCTTGGGCATCCCCAAGATTAGGCTCTTGCCAATCCTTATTCCATAATCCATCAAATCTTTACCCAAAACTTGAAAACTTCACAACACAAAACTTAACAGAAAATCTCATGAGCTCCGTTAGAGAAAGAAAACAAAACACCACTTCAAGGTACTGTAACGAACTCATTATTTATTTATATTGGTGTTAAACCTACCGTATTCCAACTTCTCTATGGTTTATAAACTCTTTTACTAGCCATAGATTCATCAAAATAAGTAAACAACACGCGAAAAACAGAATCTGTCAAAAACAGAACAGCCTGTAGTAATCTGTAACTAACGCAAACTTCTGGAACTCAGAAAAATCTAACAAAATAGGAAGACCTAGATAATTTGTTTATTGATCTGCTGCAATTGGAATCAGTATTTTATCACGTTCTGGTGATTTTTAAAAATTGTTTTCGTGAACAGAAAGTTTCTGGAATTTTCAGCATGATCAAATAACTATCATCCAAGAAGATCCTATAGGTTTTACTTGGCACAAACACTAATTAAAACACAAAGACAAATCTAACCAGAGGCTAGATCAAATATTTATTCCTAAACAGGAGCAAAAAACAAAAAAACTAAAATAAAATTGGGTTGCCTCCCAACAAGCGCTATCGTTTAACGCCCCTAGCTAGGCATAAAAGCAAGGATAGATCTAAGTATTGCCATCTTTGGTAGGCAATTCTTCAATAAGATGCCTATCACCCCTAGGAGTTTCTTCCTTTTTATTAATAATCAAACCTTAGGCACGAAATCAAAAAAATCATTTGTAGCAAAAGGTTCCTTAAGGATAGCGAAAAAGTTGGGGTGAACACTTATGGATTTGAGGTCCGCATTTCCCTTACTAGAAGTTTCACCCTTATTTTTAGGAACATACATCAATTTGGCAATCTTAGCATTAGAAGGAGTGTTTTTCACGGAAGAAAAGGCAGATCCTAGGTTGGTAATAATATCCTCAATTTTATCAATTCTAGTGGAATCTTGATCTATCTTTTCTGTAACCATAGGTTCCTTTTCTTTAAAAAAATTAAGAGCAACTCCTAACTTAGATCCGTATTGGGTAATTTGGTTATGGATCTTTCTATCCAAATTTTCAATCAACTCTACGGTGGCAACTTTATTTTCAATAATTTCAAGCCGTTGCATCACATGTTCCAAAGTTAAAATAGTTCCATTAACCAAAAGAGGTGGGGGGCCAAACAAATCTATCATAGCATTATAAGAATCAAAAGTAAGGCTACCCATGAAATTTCCTCCGGTAATGGTATCAAGAATATATCTATTCCAAGGAGTGATTCCTACATAAAAATTGCGAAGAAGAACGGAAGTAGATTGTGTTGGGGAACGTAGTAATTTCAAAATTTTCCTACGCACACGCAAGATCATGGTGATGCATAGCAACGAGAGGGGAGAGTGTTGTCCACGTACCCTCGTAGACTGACAGCGGAAGCGTTATCACAACGCGGTTGATGTAGTCGTACGTCTTCACGATCCGACCGATCAAGTACCGAATGTACGGCACCTCCGAGTTCTACACACGTTCAGCTCGATGACGTCCCTCGAACTCCGATCCAGCCGAGTGTTGAGGGAGAGTTTCGTCAGCATGACGGCGTGGTGACGATGATGATGTTCCACCGACGCAGGGCTTCGCCTAAGCTCCGCAACGGTATTATCGAGGTGTAATTTGGTGGAGGGGGGCACCGCACACGGCTAAGAGATCTCAAGGATCAATTGTTATGTCTTTGGGGTGCCCCCCTGCCCCCGTATATAAAGGAGCAAGGGAAAGGCAGCCGGCCAAGGGGAGAGGCGCGCCATAGGGGGGAGTCCTACTCCCACCGGGAGTAGGACTCCTCCTTTCCTTGTGGGAGTAGGAGAAGGGAAGGGGGAAGGAGAAAGAAGGAAGGGTGCGCCCCCCTTCCCTAGTCCAATTCGGACCAGACCATGGGGAGGGGTGCGGCCACCTTTTGAGGCCTTTCTCTCCTTTCCCGTATGGCCCATTAAGGCCCAATACGAATTCCCGTAACTCTCCGGTACTCCGAAAAATACCCGAATCACTCGGAACCTTTCCGAAGTCCGAATATAGTCGTCCAATATATCGATTTTTACGTCTCGACCGTTTCGAGACTCCTCGTCATATCCCCGATCTCATCCGGGACTCCGAACTCCTTCGATACATCAAAATACATAAACTCATAATAAAACTGTCATCGTAACGTTAAGCGTGCGGACCCTACGGGTTCGAGAACTATGTAGACATGACCGAGACACGTCTCCGGTCAATAACCAATAGCGGGACCTGGATGCCCATATTGGCTCCCACATATTCTACGAAGATCTTTATCGGTCAGACCGCATAACAACATACGTTGTTCCCTTTGTCACCGGTATGTTACTTGCCCGAGATTTGATCGTCGGTATCTCGATACCTAGTTCAATCTCGTTACCGGCAAGTCTCTTTACTCGTTCCGTAATACATCATCCCGCAACTAACTCATTAGTCACAATGCTTGCAAGGCTTATAGTGATGTGCATTACCGAGTGGGCCCAGAGATACCTCTCCGATAATCGGAGTGACAAATCCTAATCTCGAAATACGCCAACCCAACAAGTACCTTTGGAGACACCTGTAGAGCACCTTTATAATCACCCATTTACGTTGTGACGTTTGGTAGCACACAAAGTGTTCCTCCGGAAAACGGGAGTTGCATAATCTCATAGTCATAGGAACATGTATAAGTCATGAAGAAAGCAATAGCAACATACTAAACGATCGAGTGCTAAGCTAACGGAATGGGTCAAGTCAATCACGTCATTCTCCTAATGAGGTGATCTCGTTAATCAAATGACAACTTATGTCTATGGCTAGGAAACATAACCATCTTTGATTAACGAGCTAGTCAAGTAGAGGCATACTAGTGACACTCTGTTTGTCTATATATTCACACATGTATTATGTTTCCGGTTAATACAATTCTAGCATGAATAATAAAAATTTATCATGATATAAGGAAATAAATAATAACTTTATTATTGCCTCTAGGGCATATATCCTTTAGTCTCCCACTTGCACTAGAGTCAATAATCTAGTTCACATCGCCATGTGATTTAACATGAATAGTTCACATCACCATGTGATTAACACCCATAGTTCACATCGTCATGTGACCATCACCCAAAGGGTTTACTAGAGTCAGTAATCTAGTTCACATCGCTATTTGATTAACACCCAAAGAGTACTAAGGTGTGATCATGTTTTGCTTGTGAGATAATTTTAGTCAACGGGTCTGTCATATTCAGATCCGTAAGTATTTTGCAAATTTCTATGTCTACAATGCTCTGCATGGAGCTACTCTAGCTAATTGCTCCCACTTTCAATATGTATCTAGACCGAGACTTAGAGTTATCTAGATTAGTGTCAAAAACTTGCATTGACGTAACCTTTTACGACGAGCCTTTTGGCACTTCCATAATCGAGAAACATATCCTTATTCCAGTAAGGATAATTTTGACCGCTGTCCAGTGATCTACTCCTAGATCACTATTGTACTCCCTTGCCAAAATCAGTGTAGGGTATACAATAGATCTGGTACACAGCATGGCATACTTTATAGAACTTATGGCCGAGGCATAGGGAATGACTTTCATTCTTTTTCTATCTTCTGCCGTGGTCGGGTTTTGAGTCTTACTCAATTTCACACCTTCTTACACAGGCAAGAACTCTTTCTTTGACTGTTCTATTTTGAACTACTTCAAAATCTTGTTAAGGTATGTGCTTTGTGAAAGTCCAATTAAGCGTCTTGATCTATCTCTATAGATCTTGATGCCCAATATATACGCAGCTTCACCGAGGTCTTTCTTTGAAAAACTCCTTTCAAACACTCCTTTATGCTTTGTAGAATAATTTTACATTATTTCCGATCAACAATATGTCATTCACATATACTTATCAGAAATGTTGTAGTGCTCCCACTCACTTTCTTGTAAATACAGGCTTCACCGCAAGTCTGTATAAAACTATATCCTTTGATCAACTTATCAAAGCGTATATTCCAACTCCGAGATGCTTGCACCAGTCCATAGATGGATCGCTGGAGCTTGCATATTTTGTTAGCACCTTTAGGATTGACAAAACCTTCTGGTTGCATCATATACAACTCTTCTTTAATAAATCCATTAAGGAATGTAGTTTTGTTTATCCATTTGCCAGATTTCATAAAATGTGGCAATTGCTAACATGATTCAGACAGACTTTAAGCATAGATACGAGTGAGAAACTCTCATCGTAGTCAACACCTTAAACTTGTCGAAAACCTTTTTCGACAATTCTAGCTTTGTAGATAGTAACACTACTATCAGCGTCCGTCTTCCTCTTGAAGATCCATTTATTTTCTATGGCTTGCCGATCATCGGGCAAGTAAACCAAAGTCCATACTTTGTTCTTATATATGGATCTCATCTCAGATTTCATGGCCTCAAGCCATTTCGCGGAATCTGGGCTCATCATCGCTTCCTCATAGTTCGTAGGTTCGACATGGTCTAGTAACATAACCTCCAGAACAGGATTACCGTACCACTCTGGTGCGGATCTTACTCTGGTTTACCTATGAGGTTTGGTAGTAACTTGATCTAAAGTTACATGATCATCATCATTAACTTCCTCACTAATTGGTGTAGGAGTCACAGGAACAGATTTCTGTGATGAACTACTTTCCAATAAGGGAGCAGGTACAGTTACCTCATCAAGTTCTACTTTCCTCCCACTCACTTCTTTCGAGAGAAACTCCTTCTCTAGAAAGGATCCATACTTAGCAACGAATGTCTTGCCTTCGGATCTGTGATAGAAGGTGTACTCAACTGTCTCCTTTGGGTATCCTATGAAGACACATTTCTCCGAATTGGGTTTGAGCTTTATCAGGATGAAACTTTGTCACATAAGCATCGCAACCCCAAACTTTAAGAAACGACAACTTTGGTTTCTTGCCAAACCACAGTTCATAAGACGTCATCTCAACGGATTTAGATGGTACCCTATTTAACGTGAATGTAGCTGTCTCTAATGCATAACCCCAAAACGATAGTGGTAGATCGGTAAGAGACATCATATATCGCACCATATCTAATAAAGTACGGTTACGATGTTCGGACACACCATTATACCGTGGTGTTCCAGGTGGCGTGAGTAGTGAAACTAATTCACATTGTTTTAACTGAAGGCCAAACTCGTAATTCAAATACTCTTCTCCACGATCAGATCGTAGAAACTTTATTTTCTTGTTACGATGATTTTCCGCTTCACTCTGAAATTATATGAACTTTTCAAATGTTTCAGACTTCTGTTTCATTAAGCAGATATACCCATATATGCTCAAATCATCTGTGAAGGTCAAAAAATAATGATACCTGCTACGAGCCTCAATATTCATCGGACCACATACATCTGTATATATGATTTCCAACAAATCTGTTGCTCTCTCCATAGTTCTAGAGAACGGCGTTTTAGTCATCTTGCCCATGAGGCACAGTTCGCAAGCATCAAGTGATTCATAATCAAGTGATTCCAAAATCCCATCAGTATGGAGTTTCTTCATGCGCTTTACACCAATATGACCTAAACGGCAGTGCCACAAATAAGTTGCACTATCATTATTAACTTTGCATCTTTTGGCTTCAATATTATGAATATGTGTATCACTACGATCGAGATCCAACAAACCATTTTCGTTGGTGTGTATGACCATAGAAGGTTTTTATTCATGGAAACAGAACAACAATTGTTCTCTAACTTAAATGAATAATCGTATTGCAATAAACATGATCAAATCATATTCATGCTCAACGCAAACACCAAATAACACTTATTTAGTTTCAACACTAATCCCGAGAGTATAGGGAGTGTGCGATGATGATCATATCAATCTTGGAACTACTTCCAACACACATCGTCACCTCACCTTTTACTAGTCTCTGTTTATTCTGCAACTCCCTGATTTGAGTTACTACTCTTTAGCAACTGAACCAGTATCAAATACTGAGGGGTTGCTATAAACACTAGTAAGTACACATCAATAACATGTATATCCAATATACCTTTGTTCACTTTGCCATCTTTCTTATCCACCAAATACTTGGGGTAGTTCCGCTTCCAGTGACCAGTCCCTTTGCAGTAGAAGCACTTAGTCTCAGGCTTAGGACCAGACTTAGGCTTCTTCACTTGAGCAGCAACTTGCTTGCCGTTCTTCTTGAAGTTCCCCTTCTTCCCTTTGCCCTTTTCTTGAAACTAGTGGTCTCGTTAACCATCAACACTTGATGTTTTTCTTGATTTCTACCTTCGTCGATTTCAGCATCACGAAGAGCTCGGGAATTACTTTCGTCATCCCTTGCATACTATAGTTCATCACGAAGTTCTACTAACTTTGGTGATGGTGACTAGAGAATTCTGTCAATCACTATTTTATCTGGAAGATTAACTCCCACTTGATTCAAGCGATTGTAGTACCCAGACAATCTGGGCACATGCTCACTAGTTGAGCGACTCTCCTCCATCTTTTAGCTATAGAACTTGTTGGAGACTTCATATCTCTCAACTCGGGTATTTGCTTGAAATATTAACTTCAACTCCTGGAACATCTCATATGGTCCATGACGTTCAAAACGTCTTTGAAATCCCGATTCTAAGCCGTTAAGCATGGTGCACTAAACTATCAAGTAGTCATCATAGTGAGCTAGCCAAACGTTAATAACGTCTGCATCTGCTCCTGCAATAGGTCTGTCACCTAGCGGTGCATCAAGGACATAATTTTTCTGTGCAGCAATGAGGATAATCCTCAGATCACGGATCCAATCTGCATCTTTGCTACTAACATCTTTCAACATAATTTTCTCTAGGAACATATCAAAAATAAAACAGGGAAGCAACAACGCGAGCTATTGATCTACAACATAATTTGCAAAATACTATCAGGACTAAGTTCATGATAAATTTAAGTTCAATTAATCATATTACTTAAGAACTCCCACTTAGATAGACATCCCTCTAATCCTCTAAGTGATCACGTGATCCATATCAACTAAACCATGTCCGATCATCACGTGAGATGGAGTAGTTTCAACGGTGAACATCACTATGTTGATCATATCTACTATATGATTCACGCTCGACCTTTCGGTCTCCGTGTTCCAAGGCCATATCTGTTATATGCTAGGCTCGTCAAGTTTAACCTGAGTATTCCGCGTGTGCAACTGTTTTGCATCCGTTGTATTTGAACGTAGAGCCTATCACACCCGATCATCACGTGGTGTCTCAGCACGAAGAACTTTCACAACGGTGCATACTCAGGGAGAACACTTATACTTTGATAATTTAGTGAAGGATCATCTTATAATGCTACCGTCAAACAAAGCAAGATAAGATGCATAAAGGATTAACATTACATGCAATCAATATAAGTGATATGATATGGCCATCATCATCTTGTGCTTGTGATCTCCATCTCCGAAGCACCGTGCTTGTGATCTCCATCTCCGAAGCACCGTCATGATCACCATCGTCACCGGCGTGACACCTTGACCTCCATCGAAGCATCGTTGTCGTCTCGCCAACTATTGCTTCTACGACTATCGCTACCGCTTAGTGATAAAGTAAAACAATTACATGGCGATTGCATTGCATACAATAAGGCGACAACCATATGGCTCCTGCCAGTTGCCGATAACTCGGTTACAAAACATGATCATCTCATACAACAAATTATATCACATCATGTCTTGACCATATCACATCACAACATGCCCTGCAAAAACAAGTTAGACATCCTCTACTTTGTTGTTGCAAGTTTTACGTGGCTGCTACGGGCTTAGCAAGAACCGTTCTTACCTACGCATCAAAACCACAACGATAGTTTGTCAAGTTGGTGCTGTTTTAACCTTCGCAAGGACCGGGCGTAGCCACACTCGGTTCAACTAAAGTGAGAGAGACAGACACCCGCCGGTCACCTTTAAGCAACGAGTGCTCGCAACGGTGAAACCAGTCTCGCGTAAGCGTACACGTAATGTCGGTCCAGGCCGCGTCATCTCACAATACCGCTGAACCAAAGTATGACATGCTGGTAAGCAGTATGACTTATATCGCCCACAACTCACTTGTGTTCTACTCATGCATAGCATCAACGCATAAAACCAGGCTCGGATGCCACTGTTGGGGAACGTAGTAATTTCAAAATTTTCCTACGCACACACAAGATCATGGTGATGCATAGCAACGAGAGGGGAGAGTGTTGTCCACGTACCCTCGTAGACCGACAGCGGAAGCGTTATCACAACGCGGTTGATGTAGTCGTACGTCTTCACGATCCGACCGATCAAGTACCGAACGTACGACACCTCCGAGTTCTACACACGTTCAGCTCGATGATGTCCCTCGAACTCCGATCCAGCCGAGTGTTGAGGGAGAGTTTCGTCAGCACGACAGCGTGGTGATGATGATGATGTTCCACCGACACAGGGCTTCGCCTAAGCTCCGCAATAGTATTATCGAGGTGTAATTTGGTGGAGGGGGGCACCGCACACGGCTAAGAGATCTCAAGGATCAATTGTTATGTCTTTGGGGTGCCCCCCTGCCCCCGTATATAAAGGAGCAAGGGGAAGGCAGCCGGCCAAGGGGAGAGGCGCGCCATAGGGGGGAGTCCTACTCCCACCGGGAGTAGGACTCCTCCTTTCCTTGTGGGAGTAGGAGAAGGGAAGGGGGAAGGAGAAAGAAGGAAGGGTGCGCCCCCCTTCCCTAGTCCAATTCGGACCAGACCATGGGGAGGGGTGCGGCCACCTTTTGAGGCCTTTCTCTCCTTTCCCGTATGGCCCATTAAGGCCCAATACGAATTCCCGTAACTCTCCGGTACTCCGAAAAATACCCGAATCACTCGGAACCTTTCCGAAGTCCGAATATAGTCGTCCAATATATCAATTTTTACGTCTCGACCGTTTCGAGACTCCTCGTCATATCCCCGATCTCATCCGGGACTCCAAACTCCTTCGGTACATCAAAATACATAAACTCATAATAAAACTGTCATCGTAACGTTAAGCGTGCGGACCCTACGGGTTCGAGAACTATGTAGACATGACCGAGACACGTCTCCGGTCAATAACCAATAGCGGGATCTGGATGCCCATATTGGCTCCCACATATTCTACGAAGATCTTTATCGGTCAGACCGCATAACAACATACGTTGTTCCCTTTGTCACCGGTATGTTACTTGCCCGAGATTTGATCGTCGGTATCTCGATACCTAGTTCAATCTCGTTACCGGCAAGTATCTTTACTCGTTTCATAACACATCATCCCGCAACTAACTCATTATTCACAATGCTTGCAAGGCTTATAGTGATGTGCATTACCGAGTGGGCCCAGAGATACCTCTCCGATAATCGGAGTGACAAATCCTAATCTCGAAATACGCCAACCCAACAAGTACCTTTGGAGACACCTGTAGAGCACCTTTATAATCACCCATTTACGTTGTGACGTTTGGTAGCACACAAAGTGTTCCTCCGGAAAACGGGAGTTGCATAATCTCATAGTCATAGGAACATGTATAAGTCATGAAGAAAGCAATAGCAACATACTAAACGATCGAGTGCTAAGCTAACGGAATGGGTCAAGTCAATCACGTCATTCTCCTAATGAGGTGATCTCGTTAATCAAATGACAACTTATGTCTATGGCTAGGAAACATAACCATCTTTGATTAACGAGCTAGTCAAGTAGAGGCATACTAGTGACACTCTGTTTGTCTATATATTCACACATGTATTATGTTTCCGGTTAATACAATTCTAGCATGAATAATAAACATTTATCATGATATAAGGAAATAAATAATAACTTTATTATTGCCTCTAGGGCATATATCCTTCAGATTGCTTCCTAGTAGATCTATTTTGCGCATTGCAAATTCTGTACCAAGCATCTTTTAGATTTTCTCCCTCCCTTTGTTTAAAATTAAGAACTTCATTCTCGGGAGACAAAGGAGTAGCTAAAGGACTATCTATGACGGCACACGGGACAAAAAAGGCGAGCGAAAAAAGAGGCGAACGGAAAAAGAGGGCGAATAAAACGGCAAGGGTGAAGTGGGGGAGAGGAAAACGAGAGGCAAATGACAAATAATGTAATGCGAGGGATAAGAGTTTGTGATGGGTACTTGGTATGTCTTGACTTGTGCGTAGATTCCCCGGCAACGGCGCCAGAAATCCTTCTTGCTACCTCTTGAGCACTGCGTTGGTTTTCCCTTGAAGAGGAAAGGGTGATGCAGTAAAGTAGCGTAAGTATTTCCCTCAGTTTTTGAGAACCAAGGTATCAATCCAGTAGGAGGCCACGCTCAAGTCCCACACACCTACACAAACAAATAAGAACCTTGCAACCAACGCGATAAAGGTGTTGTCAATCCCTTCACGGCCACTTGCAAAAGTGAGATCTGATGAGATGATAAGATAATATTTTTGGTATTTTTATGATAAAGACTAAAAGTAAAGAAAGCAAAATAAACGGTAATAGAAATAGCTAGTTGTTGGGAAATGAATATGATGGAAAATAGACCCGGGGGCCATAGGTTTCACTAGTGGCTTCTCTCAAGATAGCATAAGTATTACGGTGGGTAAACAAATTAATGTCGAGCAATTGATAGAATTGAGCATAGTTATGAAAATATCTAGGTATGATCATGTATATAGGCATCACGTCCGTGACAAGTAGACCGACTCCTGTCTGCATCTACTACTATTAGTCCACACATCTACCGCTATCCAGCATGCATCTAGAGTATTAAGTTCATAAGAACGGATTAACGCTTTAAGCAAGATGACATGATGTAGAGGGATAAACTCATGCAATATGATATAAACCCCATCTTTTTATCCTCGATTGCAACAATACAATACGTGTCGTTTCCCCTACTGTCACTGGGATTGAGCACCGCAAGATTGAACCCAAAGCTAAGCACTTCTCCCATTGCAAGAAAGATCAATCTAGTAGGCCAAACCAAACTGATAATTCGAAGAGACTTGCAAAGATAACCAATCATACATAAAAGAATTCAGAGGAGATTCAAATATTGTTCATAGATAATCTTGATCATAAACCCACAATTCATCGGATCTCGACAAACACACCACGAAAAGAAGAGTTACATCAAATAGATCTCCAAGAGAATCGAGGAGAACTTTGTATTGAGATCCAAAGAGAGAAGAAGCCATCTAGCTAATAACTATGGACCCGGAGGTCTGAGGTAAACTACTCACACATCATCGGAGAGGCTATGGTGTTGATGTAGAAGCCCTCCGTGATCAATGCCCCCTCCGACGGAGCGCCGGAAGAGGCCCCAAGATGGGATCTCACGGGTACAGAAGGTTGGGGCGGTGGAAATAGGGTTTTGGCTCCGTATCTGATGGTTTGGGGGTATGTAGGTAAATATAGGCGAAGGAGGTCGGTCAGGAGAGCTACGAGGGGCCCACGAGGGTGGAGGGCGCGCCCCCTGCCTCGTGGCCTCCTCGTTGATTGCTTGACATCCACTCCAAGTCCTCTGGATCACGTTTGTTCTGAAAATCACGTTCCCGAAGGTTTCATTCCGTTTGGACTCCGTTTGATATCCTTTTCCTTCGAAACACTGAAATAGGCAAAAAAACAGCAATTTGGGCTGGGCCTCTGGTTAATAGGTTAGTCCCAAAAATAATATAAAAGTGTATAATAAAGCCCATTAAACATCCAAAATAGAATATAATATAGCATGGAACAATAAAAAATTATAGATACGTTGGAGACGTATCAGGGCCTCGTGGGTTGCGATGGAGGTTTCCGCCGCGGGCAACATGGCCCTGGCCCGCGGCCTCAGCAGGAGGTGCACCCTCTACTTCAAGTATGACGGCGCCGCGACCCTTTTCGTGAGGGTGTTTGGGGAAGATGGTCGCCGCACAAGGTGCTGCCCCGAAGACAGCAACGATGACGGCGTGCTTGGTCTTGGCGACGGCCGCGACGATGCTGAGGGCGGATTCGCCCTCGGCGATGGCCGTGGTTCGTCCAGCGACGGCGGCTCCTCCAGCAGTGAGATCTCCAGCAGCGGCGGGTACGACCAGCCGCCCCGCCGCCGGGCTCGTTTCGAGGACGGTGGCGGGTCATCAGGTCGCCTCGTGGCGGTGAAGCGCGAGGAGGGCTCAGGTTGAGCTGAGCCCAGGAGGCCCCTGGAGTCAGGCCTCGCGGGCCGCCGGGTCACGCGGCCGTTTCTGTTTAACCCTTCCTTTCTTCTTGCATTTAGAAAAAGGAGTATGTGGCCCTGGTGGGGTATGTAATGAACCGTGGTACTCATGCCGCTATGCTATGTTTATTGTTCTTGTGCAATGTTGTGATATTCATGCTTCACGTGGGTCGGGAGGGATAACTTAGCTTGATGCGCACGGGACAGATTCTCGCCTCGCGAGGTGCGCCTTCTAGCGCCTGGTGAAGCCCTTCTTGCCGCCGACTAGGGAGCCACTGACCTCGAGGAACATCGTGGAGCTGTAGAAACTTGTTAGGAAACCCGCCAGGTGCCTTGCTCCCCCTTGCGCGAGCCCTCGGGAATAGGCTAGTTACGGCTTAATGCACCATGTCGCGGTACCCGGGGGGCACGGACTTAAACAAGAAGCAGGGGTGCGCCGATCACAGGCTCAATCGAGGGCGCCTCGCGAAGGTCAGAGGAGCCGAAGCTCTGGGGCGATAGGGTTACGGCGAGGTGTGTCCGTGGCGCGGACTAGCCCAGCGCGCACATATACACCTGCCCAGCCCCCGCGTGAGGCGTGCGAGGGAGAGCATCGGGCAACTGCCGTCCTCCCTGACGCAAGACGGAGAAGAGAACGAAGCAAAAAAGGAAAAACTCAACCAAGCAAACAAGAAACACCAGAGCTTCAAATTTGACTGAGAAAAAGGGTTTGCAACTAGCTACAGAAAGCAAATGAACAGCCGCATCCGACACCTAGTCTAGTTTTCTCACCAGCGCGGAGCTAAGTGCTGCCACTAGGATGTGGGAGGGAGCCCCCGAGGCTCGAGGGCGGCTCTCCGGAGACTCCTGGGCGTGTACAACCCCACTCATTATTACGTGAGAGTGTCATGAGCGGAGACCTTCACAGGCACTGGGCCTTCCTTCATGGGTAGAACTTCCTGAGGTGCTGGATGTTCCAGGCGTTCTGGATGGGGATCCCGTCCTGTGTCTCCAGGCGCGCGGCGCCAGGCCTGGAGATGCGGGCAATCCTAAACGGGCCCTCCCACATGGGTGAGAGCTTATGTAGCCCTTCCCTGGAGAGCACCCGCCTCAGGACGAGATTGCCTACCTCAAGCGTCCTAGAGCGGACGCTACGGCAGTGGTACCGCCGCAACGCCTGCTGGTACCTTGCCGCTCGGGGAAAGGCTTGACGGCGGCGTTCCTCCCCCAGCATGAGGTCCATCCCCCGCGTGGTGTCCTGACGCGCCTCGTCAAACGCCAGGACCCGCGTGGAGCGATGCCTGACCTCGTGAGGGAGAACTACTTTGGCTCCGTAGACGAGGAAGAATGGAGTCTCACCCGTCGGCTTGGTGGCGGTGGTGCGGATGGACCACAACACGGACTGTAGCTCATCGTGCCAGCCCCTGCCGCAGGCCTCGAGCTTCTTCTTGTAGGTCCTTGTCATGAGGCCTCTCAAGACCTCTGCGTTGGCGCGTTCGGCTTGGCCGTTACTTCTGGGGTGTGCCACTGAAGCGTAGCATATCTGCGTTCCAAGGTTAGCACAATTTGGTTTGAAGAGGTTGCTAGTGAACTGTGAGCCATTGTCGGTGATGATGCAATTAGGGACTCCGAATCGGCTTACGAGGCCCTTGATGAACTTGACCGCGGAGCCGTCTGGGATAGTGCGGACGGCTTCCACCTCCGCCCACTTGGTGAACTTGTCAATGGCGACGTAGAGGTACCGGTAGCCTCCGGGCGCCCGAGGGAATGGACCCAGGATGTCAAGCCCCCAGACTGCAAACGACCACGAGAGCGAGATAGTCTGGAGGCCCTGAGCTGGCCGGTGGATTTGCTTGGCATGGAACTAGCAGGCCTCGCAGGACCTCACCAGCTCGGTCGCATCGTCGAGTGCCGTGGGCCAGTAGAATCCGCTGCGAAACGCCTTGCCCACCAAGGTGCGCGATGACAAATGATGCCCGCAGTCTCCGCCGTGTATGTCGGTTAACAACTCGCATCCCTGCTTCCTAGAGATGCATCGCAAGGAAACGTCATTCGGTCGTTTTCGGTACAGCTCACCGTCCTAAATGCAGTACACAGTAGCCTGGCGTGCTACTCGCTCTACATCTTCCTCCTTCTCTGGCAGGGTCCCCTGAAGTAGGTACGCTCTGAACTCCTCCATCTAGCATCCCTCTTGAGGCTCGAGCGAGAGGAGGAGACGCGCTCCTGAGGTCGGACCGCAGGCGGGGGCTCCCGAGGTTGGTGCTGGTGGGAGCTCCTCCTGAGGCTAGGCCGCCGTTGCACCAGGTGGGGTTGCCGAAGGCTTGAAGAGCCGTTCCTCAAAAACACCGGCTCCTGAGGCAGGCGCCGAGACGCCCTCTTGGTGATGTCGTCGGCTTCCATGTTGGTGCCACGGGGTACGTGCTGTAGTTCCAGGCCCAAGAATTGTTTCTCCATCCTGCGTACCTCCGCTAGGTACGCCTCCATGTGCTCATCCCTTGGCTCGTATACCTTGTTGGAGAAGTTGATGAGGAGCTGGGAGTCGCCCTTGATGGTGAGGCGCTTTACACCTAAAGTGGCCGCAGCCTTGAGGCCAGCGATTAGGCCTTCGTACTCGGCGATATTGTTGGAGACCTTTTCGCCGTGTTGGAAGTGGAGTTGCACGGCGTAGTAGAGCTTGTCCTGGGTGGGCGAGATGAGCACGGCTCCAGCCCCCGTGCCCTGAAGCGCGGAGGCGCCGTCGAAGTACATGACCCAGTCGTCCGGTGCCTCGCCCCCTGGCGCGAGGGTACGGTCCTCCCATGCTTCTGGGCTCGGGGCATCAGTCCACTCCGCCACAAAGTCAGCAAGCGCGGCGCCCTTGATGACCCTGGTGGTGCTGAATTCCAGCTGGAACGTTTGCATTTTGATGTTCCACTCGGTGACTCTTCCCGCTGCATTGGGGCTCCAGAGCACCCTCTCCAGCGGGTAAGCTGAGACGACCTTGATGGGGTGGCCTCGGAAGTAATGGCGCAGCTTGCGCGAGGCGACGAGGAGCACAAGCAGCAGCTTCTGCGGCATGGGATAGAGCGCCTACGCGTCGCGTAGCACCGTGCTGACGAAGTACACTAGGTGCTCGACAAGGGTGGAAGTGCTGGTGGAGCCTGGGGCCTCCTGAGGCTGGAGCGATTCCTCAGGCTGGGGGGCCTCAGGAGCTCGGTCGCCTGTCGTGGCAACTGTGGTCTTAGGAGCGCCGTCTTGTGGGGCTTGGTCCTCTGCTGCTTCTGGTGCACCGTCCTGGTGTTGCACGATCCCGGCCGAGTACGCGACACCGCGTGGTAGGCTTTTGACCTGTTGCTCCTCCCTGACGGCCACCAGCGCTGCGCTAGCAGAATGTGGCGTCGCGGCCAGGTAAAGCACCAGGGGCTCGAGAGGACGCGACGCCACCATCACCGCTGGGCTGGTGAGGTATCTCTTGAGGTCTTGGAACGCAGCGTCAGCCTCTGGGGTCCACTCAAATGGCCCCTTCTTCTTCATCAGCTTGAAGAACGGGTGGGCGCACTCACCCAGCTTGGAGATGAAACGTCCGAGCGAGGTCACACAGCCCGCCAGCTTCTGCATTTCCCTGAGAGTCTGCGGCGGGCTCATTTCTTCTATCGCCTTGACCTTCTCTGGGTTCGCCTCGATCCCCCTGTGCGACACAAGGAAAACCAGCAACATACTGGAGGAGACGCCGAACATGCACTTTTCCGGGTTGAGCCGCAAGTCCACCTTGCGTAGGCTGGCGAACGTCTCCTCGAGGTCCTAGATGAGGGTCCGTGCCTCACGAGACATCACCACGATGTCGTCGACGTAGGCTTCAACATTCCTCCCGAGCTACCGGCCCAGGACGATGTGCATTAGCCGCTGGAAGGTTGCTCCAGCGTTGCGCAGCCCGAACGGCATGCATGTGTAGAAGTACACCCCACATGGGGTCAGGAAGGCCATCTTCTCGACGTCTTGCACCGCCATCTTGGTCTGATGGTAGCCTGAGAAGGCATCTAGGAAGCACAACAGGTCACATTCGTCAGTGGAGTCGACGATCTGGTCGATGCGTGGAAGCGGGAACGGATCTTGGGGTCAGGCCTTGTTGAGGTTGGTGAAGTCGACGCACATGCATTCCTTCCTGCCTTTCTTGGGTACGACGACCGGGTTTGCCAACCACTCTGGGTGCATAATTCAAAATTGAACTACTTGCGCATGCTCCAGTGCATATATATTCGTTGAAAAATCAAATCTTTGTCGTTGGGTGCATGCTTAGGTCCCATGCAAGAAATGGGAATGAATTTCGAACACCATCGCACCGTTGATTGCCGGAATAACAGTGAGAGGCCTGATTTTCAAATTCTAGTATATCCAAAACTCGTCTAAAATTCATGAAACTTGGCATGCTATCATGGAGCGGCATCAACATGTTGGGGATCGTTGCAGAAATTAAAATTTTCTACGCATCACCAAGAGCAATCTATGGAGTCTTCTAGCAACGAGAGGGAAAAGAGTGCATCTACATACCCTTGTAGATCGCGAGCGGAAGCGTTCAAGTTAACGGGGTTGATGGAGTCGTACTCGTCGTGATCTAAATCACCGATGACCGAGCGCCGAACGGACGGCACCTCCGCGTTCAACACACGTACGGTTGGGAAGACGTCTCCTCCTTCTTGATCCAGCAAGGGGGAGGGAGAGGTTGATGGAGATCTAGCAGCATGACGGCGTGGTGGTGGAAGCAGCGGGGATCTCGGCAGGGCTTCGCCAAGCTCAGCGAGAGGGAGAGGTGTCACGGGAGGGAGAGGGAGGCGCCAGGGGCTTGGGTGCGGCTGCCCTCCCTCCCCTCCACTATATATAGGGGCCCGGGGGGGGGGGGGGCGCCGGACCCTGGGAGATCCAATCTCCAGGGGGGGCGGCGACCAAGGGGGTGGCTTGCCCCCCAAGCCAAGTGGGGCGCCCCCCACCCCTAGGGTTTCCAACCCTAGGCGCAGGGGGAGGCCCAAGGGGGGGCGCACCAGCCCACTAGGGGCTGGTTCCCTTCCCACTTCAGCCCATGGGGCCCTCTGGGATAGGTGGCCCCACCCGGTGGACCCCCGGGACCCTTCCGGTGGTCCCGATACAATACCGGTGACCCCCGAAACTTTCCCGGTGGCCGAAACTGGACTTCCTATATATAATTCTTCACCTCCGGACCATTCCGGAACTCCTCGTGACGTCCGGGATCTCATCCGGTAATCCGAACAACTTTCGGATTTCCGCATACTAATATCTCTACAACCCTAGCGTCACCGAACCTTAAGTGTGTAGACCCTACGGGTTCGGGAGACATGCAGACATGACCGAGACGACTCTCCGGTCAATAACCAACAGCGGGATTTGGATACCCATGTTGGCTCCCACAAGTTCCACGATGATCTCATCGGATGAACCACGATGTCGAGGATTCAATCAATCCCGTATACAATTCCCTTTGTCAATCGGTACATTACTTGCCCGAGATTCGATCGTCGGTATCCCAATACCTTGTTCAATCTCGTTACCGGCAAGTCACTTTACTCGTACCGTAATGCATGATCCCGTGACCAACCACTTGGTCACTTTGAGCTCATTATGATGATGCATTACCGAGTGGGCCCAGACATACCTCTTCGTCATACGGAGTGACAAATCCCAGTCTCGATCCGTGTCAACCCAACAGACACTTTCAGAGATACCTGTAGTGTACCTTTATAGTCACCCAGTTACGTTGTGACGTTTGATACACCCAAAGCACTCCTACGGCATCCGGGAGTTACACGATCTCATGGTCTAAGGAAATGATACTTGACATTGGAAAAGCTCTAGCAAACGAACTACATGATCTTGTGCTATGCTTAGGATTGGGTCTTGTCCATCACATCATTCTCCTAATGATGTGATCCCGTTATCAATGACATCCAATGTCCATAGTCAGGAAACCATGACTATCTGTTGATCAACGAGCTAGTCAACTAGAGGCTCACTAGGGACATGTTGTGGTCTATGTATTCACACATGTATTACGATTTCCGGATAACACAATTATAGCATGAACAATAGACAATTATCATGAACAAGGAAATATAATAATAACAATTTTATTATTGCGTCTAGGGCATATTTCCAACAGTCTCCCACTTGCACTAGAGTCAATAATCTAGTTACATTTTGATGAATCGAACACCCATAGAGTTCTGGTGTTGATCATGTTTTTCTCTAGGGAGAGGTTTAGTCAACGGATCTGCTACATTCAGGTCCGTATGTACTTTACAAATATCTATGTCTCCATTTTGAACATTTTCACGAATGGAGTTGAAGCGACGCTTGATATGCCTGGTCTACTTGTGAAACCTGGGCTCCTTGGCAAGGGCAATAGCTCCAGTGTTGTCACAGAAGAAGGTGATTGGCCCCGACGCATTGGGTATGACTCCTAGGTCGGTGATGAACTCCTTCATCCAGATTGCTTCATGCGCTGCCTCCGAGGCTGCCATGTACTCCGCTTCACATGTAGATCCCGCCACGACGCTTTGCTTGCAACTGCACCAGCTTACTGCCCTACCATTCAAAATATACACGTATCCGGTTTGTGACTTAGAGTCATCCAGATCTGTGTCGAAGCTAGCGTCAACGTAACCCTTTACGACGAGCTCTTCGTCACCTCCATATACGAGAAACATATCCTTAGTCCTTTTCAGGTACTTCAGGATATTCTTGATCGCTGTCCAGTGTTCCATGCCGGGATTACTTTGGTACCTTCCTACCAAACTTACGGCAAGGTTTACATCAGGTCTGGTACACAGCATGGCATACATAATAGAACCTATGGCCGAGGCATAGGGGACGACACTCATCTTTTCTCTATCTTCTGCCGTGGTCGGGCATTTAGCCGTGCTCAATTGCACACCTTGCAATACAGGCAAGAACCCCTTCTTAGACTGATCCATATTGAACTTCTTCAATATCTTGTCAAGGTACGTACTTTGTGAAAGACCAATGAGGCGTCTTGATCTATCTCTATAGATCTTGATGCCTAATATATAAGCAGCTTCTCCAAGGTCCTTCATTGAAAAACACTTGTTCAAGTAGGCCTTTATGCTTCCCAAGAATTCTATATCATTTCCCATCAACAGTATGTCATCCACATATAATATGAGAAATGCTACAGAGCTCCCACTCACTTTCTTGTAAACACAGGCTTCTCCATAAGTCTGTGTAAACCCAAACGCTTTGATCATCTCATCAAATCGAATGTTCCAACTCCGAGATGCTTGCACCAGCCCATAGATGGAGGGCTGGAGCTTGCATACCTTGTTAGCATTCTTAGGATCGACAAAACCTTCCGGCTGCATCATATACAGTTCTTCCTTAAGATGGCCGTTAAGGAATGCCGTTTTGACGTCCATTTGCCATATCTCATAATCATAGTATGCGGCAATTGCTAACATGATTCGGACGGACTTCAGCTTCACTACGGGTGAGAAAGTCTCATCGTAGTCAATCCCTTGAACTTGTCGATAACCCTTAGCGACAAGTCGGGCCTTATAGATGGTCACATTACCATCCGCGTCTGTCTTCTTCTTAAAGATCCATTTATTTTCTATGGCTCGCCGATCATCGGGCAAGTCTGTCAAAGTCCATACTTCGTTTTCATACATGGATCCTATCTCGGATTTCATGGCTTCTAGCCATTTGTCGGAATCTGGGCCCGCCATTGCTTCTTCATAGTTCGAAGGTTCACCGTTGTCTAACAACATGATTTCCAAGACAGGGTTGCCGTACCACTCTGGCGCGGAACGTGTCCTTGTGGACCTACGAAGTTCAGTAGGAGCTTGATCTGAAGTACCTTGATCATCATCATCATTAACTTCCTCTCTAGTTGGTGCATGCACCACAGGAACATTTTCCTGAGCTGCGCTACTTTCCGGTTCAAGAGGTAGTACTTCATCAAGTTCCACTTTCCTCCCACTTACTTCTTTCGAGAGAAACTCTTTCTCTAGAAAGGACCCGTTCTTGGTAACAAAGATCTTGCCTTCGGATCTGAGGTAGAAGGTATACCCAATGGTTTCCTTAGGGTATCCTATGAAGACGCATTTCTCCCACTTGGGTTCGAGCTTTTCAGGTTGAAGTTTCTTGACATAAGCATCGCATCCCCAAACTTTTAGAAACGACAGCTTAGGTTTCTTCCCAAACCATAATTCATACGGTGTCGTCTCAACGGATTTAGATGGTGCCCTATTTAAAGTGAATGCGGCAGTCTCTAAAGCATAGCCCCAAAATGAGAGCGGTAGATCGGTAAGAGACATCATAGATCGCACCATATCCAATAGAGTGCGAGTACGACGTTCGAACACATCGTTACGCTGAGGTGTTGCAGGCGGCGTGAGTTGTGAAACTATTCCACATTTCCTTAAGTGTGTGCCAAATTCGTGACTCAAATATTCCCCTCCACGATCTGATCGTAAGAACTTTATTTTACTGTCACGTTGATTCTCAACCTCACTCTGAAATTCCTTGAACTTTTCAAAGGTCTCAGACTTGTGTTTCATTAGGTAGACATACCCATATCTACTCAAGTCATCAGTGAGAGTGAGAACATAACGATAGCCACCGCGAGCCTCAACACTCATTGGACCGCACACATCAGTATGTACGATTTCCAACAAGTTGGTTGCTCGCTCCATTGTTCCGGAGAACGGAGTCTTGGTCATCTTACCCATGAGGCATGGTTCGCACGTGTCAAATGATTCGTAATCAAGAGACTCCAAAAGTCCATCTGCATGGAGCTTCTTCATGCGTTTGACACCAATGTGACCAAGACGGCAGTGCCACAAGTATGTGGGACTATCATTATCAACCTTACATCTTTTGGTATTCACACTATGAATATGTGTAACAATACGTTCGAGATTCATTAAGAATAAACCATTAACCAGCGGGGCATGACCATAAAACATATCTCTCATATAAATAGAACAACCATTATTCTCGGATTTAAATGAGTAGCCATCTCGAATTAAACGAGATCCTGATACAATGTTCATGATCAAAGCTGGCACTAAATAACAATTATTGAGGTTTAAAACTAATCCCGTAGGTAAATGTAGAGGTAGCGTGCCGACGGCGATCACATCGACCTTGGAACCATTCCCGACGCGCATCGTCACCTCGTCCTTTGCCAGTCTCCGTTTATTCCGCAGCTCCTATTTTGAGTTACAAATATGAGCAACCGCACCGGTATCAAATACCCAGGAGCTACTACGAGTACTGGTAAGGTACACATCAATTACATGTATATCACATATACCTTTGGTGTTGCCGGCCTTCTTGTCCGCTAAGTATTTGGGGCAGTTCCGCTTCCGGTGACCACTTCCCTTGCAATAAAAGCACTCAGTCTCAGGCTTGGGTCCATTCTTTGGCTTCTTCCCGGCAACTGGCTTACCGGGCGCGGCAACTCCCTTGCCGTCCTTCTTGAAGTTCTTCTTACCCTTGCCTTTCTTGAACTTGGTGGTTTTATTCACCATCAACACTTGATGTTCCATTTTGATCTCCACCTCCGCTGATTTCAGCATTGAATATACCTCAGGAATGGTCTTTTCCATCCCCTGCATATTGAAGTTCATCACAAAGCTCTTGTAGCTCGGTGGAAGCGACTGAAGGATTCTGTCAATGACCACGTCATCCGGGAGATTAACTCCCAGCTGAGTCAAGCGGTTGTGTAACCCAGACATTTTGAGTATGTGCTCACTGATAGAACTATTTTCCTCCATCTTACAACTGAAGAACTTGTCGGAGACTTCATATCTCTCGACCCGGGCATGAGCTTGGAAAACCATTTTCAGCTCTTCGAACATCTCATATGCTCCGTGTTGCTCAAAACGCTTTTGGAGCCCCGGTTCTAAGCTGTAAAGCATGCCGCACTGAACGAGGGAGTAATTATCAGCACGTGACTGCCAAGCGTTCATAACGTCTTGGTTCTCTGGGATTGGTGCATCACCTAGCGGTGTTTCTAGGACATAATCTTTCTTGGCAGCTATGAGGATGATCCTCAGGTTCCGGACCCAGTCCGTATAGTTGCTGCCATCATCTCTCAGCTTGGTTTTCTCTAGGAACGCGTTCAAGTTGAGGGCAACATTAGCGTGGGCCATTTGATCTACAAGACATATTGTAAAGATTTTAGACTAAGTTCATGATAATTAAGTTCATCTAATCAAATTATTCAATGAACTCCCACTCAGATAGACATCCCTCTAGTTATCTAAGTGAAACATGATCCGAGTCAACTAGGCCGTGTCCGATCATCACGTGAGACGGACTAGTCAACATGGGTGAACATCTTCATGTTGATCGTATCTTCTATACGACTCATGCTCGACCTTTCGGTCTTCCGTGTTCCGAGGCCATGTCTGTACATGCTAGGCTCGTCAAGTCAACCTAAGTGTATTGCGTGTGTAAATCTGGCTTACACCCGTTGTATTCGAACGTTAGAATCTATCACACCCGATCATCACGTGGTGCTTCGAAACAACGAACCTTCGCAATGGTGCACAGTTAGGGGGAACACTTTCTTGAAATTATTGCGAGGGATCATCTTATTTAAGCTACCGTCGTTCTAAGCAAATAAGATGTAAAACATGATAAACATCACATGCAATCAAATAGTGACATGATATGGCCAATATCATTTTGCTCCTTTTGATCTCCATCTTCGGGGCGCCATGATCATCTTCGTCACCGGCATGACACCATGATCTCCATCATCATGATCTCCATCCTCGTGTCTTCATGAAGTTGTCACGCCAACGATTACTTCTACTTCTATGGCTAACGTGCTTAGCAATAAAGTAAAGTAATTTACATGGCGTTATTCAATGACACGCATGTCATACAAAAAATAGAGACAACTCCTATGGCTCCTGCTGGTTGTCATACTCATCGACATGCAAGTCGTGATTCCTATTACAAGAACATGATCAATCTCATACATCACATATATTTCATTCATCACATCCTTTTGGCCATATCACATCACACGGCATATGCTGCAAAAACAAGTTAGACGTCCTCTAATTGTTGTTGCAAATTTTTACGTGGCTGCTATAGGTTTCTTAGCAAGAACGTTTCTTACCTACGCCAAAACCACAACGTGATATGCCAATTTCTATTTACCCTTCATAAGGACCCTTTTCATCGAATCCGATCCGACTAAAGTGGGAGAGACAGACACCCGCTAGCCACCTTATGCAACTAGTGCATGTCAGTCGGTGGAACCTGTCTCACGTAAGCGTACGTGTAAGGTCGGTCCGGGCCGCTTCATCCCACGATGCCGCCGAATCAAGATAAGACTAGTAATGGCAAGTAAATTGACAATATCGACGCCCACAACTGCTTTGTGTTCTACTCGTGCATAGAAACTACGCATAAACCTGGCTCATGATGCCACTGTTGGGGATCGTTGCAGAAATTAAAATTTTCTAGGCCTCACCAAGAGCAATCTATGGAGTCTTCTAGCAACGAGAGGGAAAAGAGTGCATCTACATACCCTTGTAGATCGCGAGCGGAAGCGTTCAAGTTAACGGGGTTGATGCAGTCGTACTCGTCGTGATCCAAATCACCGATGACCGAGCGCCGAACGGACGGCACCTCCGCGTTCAACACACGTACGGTTGGGAAGACGTCTCCTCCTTCTTGATCCAGCAAGGGGGAGGGAGAGGTTGATGGAGATCCAGCAGCACGACGGCGTGGTGGTGGAAGCAGCGGGGATCTCGGCAGGGCTTCGCCAAGCTCAGCGAGAGGGAGAGGTGTCACGGGAGGGAGAGGGAGGCGCTAGGGGCTTGGGTGCAGCTGCCCTCCCTCCCCTCCACTATATATAGGGGCCCTGGGGGGGGGTGCCGGCCCCTGGGAGATCCAATCTCCAGGGGGGCGGCCAAGGGGGTGGCTTACCCCCCAAGCCAAGTGGGGCGCCCCCCACCCCTAGGGTTTCCAACCCTAGGCGCAGGGGGAGGCCCAAGGGGGGTGCACCAGCCCACTAGGGGCTGGTTCCCTTCCCACTTCAGCCCATGGGGCCCTCCGGGATAGGTGGCCCCACCCGGTGGACCCCCGGGACCCTTCCGGTGGTCCCGATACAATACCGGTGACCCCCGAAACTTTCCCGGTGGCCGAAACTGGACTTCCTATATATAATTCTTCACCTCCGGACCATTCCGGAACTCCTCGTGACGTCCGGGATCTCATCCGGGACTGCGAACAAATTTAGGATTTCCGCATACTAATATCTCTACAACCCTAGCGTCACCGAACCTTAAGTGTGTAGACCCTACGGGTTCGGGAGACATGCAGACATGACAGAGACGACTCTCCGGTCAATAACCAACAGCGGGATCTGGATACCCATGTTGACTCCCACATGTTCCACGATGATCTCATCGGATGAACCACGATGTCGAGGATTCAATCAATCCCGTATACAATTCCCTTTGTTAATCGGTACGTTACTTGCCCGAGATTCGATCGTCGGTATCCCAATATCTTGTTCAATCTCGTTACCGGCAAGTGACTTTACTCGTACCGTAATGCATGATCCCGTGACCAACCACTTGGTCACTTTGAGCTCATTATGATGATGCATTACCGAGTGGGCCCAGAGATACCTCTCCGTCATACGGAGTGACAAATCCCAGTCTCGATCCATGTCAACCCAACAGACACTTTCAGAGATACCTGTAGTGTACCTTTATAGTCACCCAGTTACGTTGTGACGTTTGATACACCCAAAGCACTCCTATGGCATCCGGGAGTTACACGATCTCATGGTCTAAGGAAATGATACTTGACATTGGAAAAGCTCTAGCAAACGAACTACACGATCTTGTGCTATGCTTAGGATTGGGTCTTGTCCATCACATCATTCTCCAGGAAACCATGACTATCTGTTGATCAACGAGCTAGTCAACTAGAGGCTCACTAGGGACATGTTGTGGTCTATGTATTCACACATGTATTACGATTTCCGGATAACACAATTATAGCATGAACAATAGACAATTATCATGAACAAGGAAATATAATATTAACCATTTTATTATTGCCTCTAGGGCATATTTCCAACACAACATGCCGTGGTACAAATTTTGTCCCATTTGGGACAGGTTTGGGTATATGCTTCTCACAACAAGCATGATGGTTTTCGGTAGGGAACGTCCCACCTTTGGGGACGAAACGATATCCATTGCCTCTTAATGCTTTCAAGTTTTTTTCTCGTGTCAACATAGAACAACAGGAGTGTTGTGTGAATTTTTGGGATTTTTCGAGGTTCGTTTGGATATTTTTATGCACTTACTGAGTTTTTAATGCATTTATGTGCATAATTCAAATTTCAACTACATGTGCATGCTCCAGTGCATATAAATTCGTTGAAAAATCAAATATCTGTCGTTGGGTGCATGCTTAGGTCCCATGCAAGAAATGGGAATGAATTTCGAACACCAGGGCACCGTTGATTGCCGGCAAAACAATGAGATGCCTGGTTTTTAAATTCTAGTAAATCCTAAACTCGTCTGAAATTCATGAAACTTGGCATGCTATCATGGAGCAGCATCAACATGCCGTGGTACAAATTTTGTCCAATTTGGGGCAGGTTTGGGTATATGCTTCTCACAAACCGGAGCTTCTCACAACAAGCATGATGGTTTTCGGTAGGGAACGTCCCACCTTTGGGGACGAAACGATATCCATTGCCTCTTATTGCTTTCATGTTTTTTCTCGTGTCAAAATAGAACAACAGGAGTGTTGTGTGAATTTTTGTGATTTTTTGGGGTTCGTTTGGACATTTTTATGCATTAACTGAGTTTTCAATGCATTTATGTGCATAATTCAAATTTGAACTACATGCGCATGCTCCAGTGCATTTAAATTAGTTGAAAATCAAATCTTTGTTGTTGGGTGCATGCTTAGGTCCCATGCAAGAAATGGGAATGAATTTCAAACACCATGGCACCGTTGATTGCCGGCAAAACAGTGAGATGCCTGGTTTTTAAATTCTAGTAAATCCAAAACTCGTCTGAAATTCATGAAACTTGGCATGCTATCATGGAGCGGCATCAACATGCCGTGGTACAAATTTTGTCCCATTTGGGGCAGGTTTGGGTATATGACCTGGCATTCGGTCAAGCACACTGTGTGCATGCTCTGGATGTGGACAGCGCGCTTGAGCTGCACCCGATGGCGGGTTTGGCCATGGCAAAAATGGTTGCTACGCGCGCGGCAAGGCGAGGAAGAAGAGGGGAAGGGCGCAGGTAGTGCTCACCGGGGAGGCGCAAGAGGGCCCGATGACGGCTTAGGAGCTGCATTCTCATCGAAATCGAGGATGACGACGAGCGGTTTGGCATCGGGGCTCGGGGAGGAGGCACGGGCGACTGGCGGCGGGGGCAGCGATGATCTCTGGCGTCGGGGGAGGCGACTGCGATCTCCGGCACATCAGCCTGGCGGCGTTCTCTAGTTCGGTGCGTCCAGAGAATGGAGAGAGTGTTTGGAAAAATTAGTAAGTCCCTACTTATATACAAAACACTTTAGTCCTGGTTGATGGCTCCAACCGGGGCTGAATGCCCCCTTTAGTCCTGGTGCGAGCCACCAACCGGGACTAAAGGTGAATTTCACCAGGCCGAGCGACGGGAAGCCTAGGCCTTTACTCCCGGTTGGTGGCCCGCATCGGGACTAAAGGGGGGCCTTTAGACCTGGTTCGAGCAACCAACCGGGACTAAAGGGTTGGTCCTGGCATGGTTGAAGTTTAGTCCCAGCTCGCCAAGCGAGAGGCACTCACACCGGCTTATAAGCCCGGTTGCGATCTCCCTCTCGAGCTCCTCCTAAAGCAGGCTTTTCTAGGCCCAACAAACCTCTCACTGCCCTGTGGAGCCTACTTGCCTGCAGGTCTACATCCTTGCTTATAAGCCCGGTTTCTTGTCGTATGCAGGCCATGGTGGCCTAGTAGGCGGCCATTTTTTGTTAATTTTTAATTTGTAGTCCTGGTTTGTGGTGGCAACCGGGACTAAAGGTCTTTTTCTAGTTTTTTTGTTTTTTGTTTATTTATTTTCTTTTGTTTCTACTTACAGTCAAATATTTAGTGTTTTTAGTGAATCTTTTTGCTTTAGGTCACAAAATTATAAACTTTCCATTAGTGCCAGTAGTTTTCAAATTTGAATAGTTTAAATTTGAATTCTTTTAAATTTGTGTGAATCACTCGTTCGTGAATAACTTTACTTTAAAAATATATTTTTAGTGATTCTTTGTCCTGCTGTTTAATATTAGTGCGTTTTATCATTATGTTCAATTTGGTAATTTTTAGGTTATTTGAATGGGTGTTTAATCAAAAATAGATTTTGTTTAGATCTTTTAGTTTCATAGCTCAAACAATTCATTATAGGCATGAAAATAGCGAATGAAGTCAGAAAGGGTTGGAAATTCATGATGTCGCTTTGAATGGTGCATGTTGAAGGCACAAAAAGTCTAGAGTTGAAATAAGTTAAAAAAATGAAATGCCTTTGTAACAGATAAGTTTTCATCCAAAACCTTGATACACTAGTAGAAAACAGGGCATCAATACCGGTTCTGCAACCGGGACAAAACGATCGGGAATAATGCCCATCACTTTTAGTACCGGTTGGCTTACGAACCGGGACTAAAGGAGCTCCACGTGGCCGCTGTGGGGCCAATAGTGCAGAATCGGGCTGTAGTCCCGGTTCGTAAGGCCCTTTAGTGCCGGTTCTGGAAATGGCACTAAAGGTTGGGGACTAAAGCCCCCTAAATTGTGAACAGTGTTCTGGCAAACACACCCATTCCTCTCTATCAGTTATGCTCCTTTCAGACGTCATCATGCGAATGTTCTCGCAAACGTAGTATGCACATAAATCAGTCCCCGGCGCATGCCTCAGGGCCTTTACGAGAATAGAATTCAATCAGATAATAATTAATCAAGCATGATAATGGTATTGAAACTATAATTAAAGAGATGCACAGACGTAGCTAGCTATAGTACTACTTTATTACCTTGGGTCGCACCCATTTCAGTTGTTCTGGCCATTCGCCTAGAACATCTTTTCTGAACTTTTGCCAATCCCTGCCCGCCAGCAAAGAAAATGAATACATGACTTATTGATTAGTTGATATCAGGAAATGACGAACTAAAGAGGCCGACATATAGTTTGGTAATGATTGAAATTACCTGTCGACCATCCCCTTCACGATTGAGTATTCAGTAGTTTCTTTATATAGTGAGTCCAGTACATGAACTTTTGCCTTGTCAACTTCAATGATTAACAAGATCAAGTGGAAACTGCATGCGCAAACGTTTGTATAATTAAGCGGGCATGTCATAACTCATCAACTACACCTTATATATTAACATCTAGTAAGCAAAAACAGAATTTGTAGTACAAGACAGTGTCACTCACCCGAAGGTGTAAGTGAAAGATCGTGGATGTCGCCTAGAGGGGGGGGGGTGAATAGTCGCTTTAAAATAATTACGGTTTAAGCTTGGACAAATGCGGAATAAACCTAGCGGTTAATTTGTCAAGCACAAAAGCTAGAACAACTAGGCTCACCTATGTGCACCAACAACTTATGCTAAGCAAGATAAACTACTAGGTGATAGCAAGATATATGACAAGAAACAATATGGCTATCACAAAGTAAAGTTCATAAGTAAAGAGCTCGGGTAAGAGATAACCGAGGCATGTGGAGACGATGATGTATCCCGAAGTTCACACCCTTGCGGATGCTAATCTCCGTTTGGAGCGGTGTGGAGGCACAATGCTCCCCAAGAAGCCACTAGGGCCACCGTAATCTCCTCACGCCCTCGCACAATGCAAGATGCCGTGATTCCACTAAGGGACCCTTGAGGGCGGTCACCGAACCTGTACAAATGGCAACCCTTGGGGGCGTTCACCAAACCCGTACACTTTGGCAACCCTTGGGGGCGGTCAATGGTACCCATCAAATTGCTCGGGGTGATCTCCACAACCTAATTGGAGACCCCTACGCTTGCCCGGAGCTTTACACCACAATGATTGAGCTCCGAACACCACCAACCATCTAGGGCGCCCAAGCACCCAAGAGGAACAAGCTCAAGGGCACCAAGCACCCAAGAGTAATAAGCTTCTCAACTCGTAACTTCCACGTATCACCGTGGAGAACTCAAACCGATGCACCAAATGCAATGGCAAGGGCACACGGAGTGCCCAAGTCCTTCTCTCGCAAATCCCACCAAAGCAACTAATGCTAGGGAGGGAAATGAGAGGAAGAACAAGAAGGAGAACACCAAGAACTCCAAGATCTAGATCCAAGGGGTTTCCCTCACATAGAGGAGAAAGTGATTCGTGAAAATGTGGATCTAGATCTCCTCTCTCTTTTTCCTCAAAAACTAGCAAGAATCCATGGAGGGATTGAGAGTTAGCAAGCTCGAAGAAGGTCAACAATGGGGGAATAAAACGAGCTCTAAGGATAAGGTTCATTGGGGAAGAAGAACCCCTTTTATAGGAGGGGGAAAACCAACCGTTATGCTCACAGCCCGCACAGAGCGGTACTACCGCTCCTACGAGCGGTACTACCGCTAGGGCGGCAGAAGCCCAATGAAACAACACTGCAAAGGGCCAATAGGGCGGTACTACTGCATGAGCGGTACTATCGCCTGCCCTTGCGGTACTACCGCGCGACCACGGATGTAAAAAATTACATCCGCGCCTACATCCGCTGGAGCAAGCTACGAGAAAAAGCCGGTAAGGTACTACCGCACACAGGGAGCGGTACTACCGCGAAAGGGGCGGAAGTAAAAAATTACTTCCATGCCTACAACCGTGCGAGACAGCGCACAGGGCTAGAGGCAGCAGTACTACTGCTCGCAGGGAGTGGTACTACCGCGTGGGTCGCGGAAGTAAAAAATTACTTCCGCGCCTACTTCCATGTGCGCCAGCGTTCTGGGCTAGAGGCAGCGGTACTACCGCTCACCAAGAGCGGTACTATCGTGGGCCCCTGCGGTACTACCGCTCCCTTGAGCGGTACTACCGCACATCACAGAGGCTTTAGCACATGGCTGCCTTCAAAACACAGCTAAAGACAACAGACGGATCCAATAAAACCAGAACTGCCATAACTTCTGCAAATGAGCTCCAAATTGCGCAAACTCAAGCTTGTTGGAAACAAGACAATGAGTAGCATCAAAACAGCGAGAAGGTATGCCTATTAAGGTTATAATAAGAAGAGGCAGGGGAGGTATGCCTAACAACAAGAGGAGAGAAACCTCCAACAGAGAAGAACCGGCAGAACCTCCAACATCGAAAACATCATAGAAGAAGCATGTGAACTCCGTTTTCGATGAACTCGAGCTTGTCATCAAGATGAGCATAGGCTCTAAGACTCACAAAGAGAAGAGCAAAACAAGAACCAAGAAAGATGATACAAGGATGCAATGGTTTGAGCTCTCTATGAACGATACGATCAAGCTACTCATCGAGAGCCCCCCTTGATAGTACGGCAATCGATCCTATAACACGGTCTCCCAACTACCATCATGAGACCGGTAAAATAGAAAACCTATCAAGGGCAAACGTTTTCCTTACACAAAGTCCACTTGAGCTAGATGATGATGATCTTGACTTCCTCAAGTTGGACCACCTTTCTTGCTTGCGTTGGCTCGGTGAAGACTAGTTGATTGCTCCCCCATACTCCACTATGGGTGAGCCACTCTTCGGCACATCTTCACACTTCCATTGTCACCACAATGGATGGCAAGCTTCAAGCACTTGATCTCTTCTTGATGCATCACTTGAACTTGCACACCGCAACCTAACCCCGCAAAGAACTCTTACGAAGACAATGGGTTAGTACACAAAGCGTAATTGACAATGCTTACCATACAATGGGATCACTTGATCCCCCTCGGTACATCTTCTATGCTTTGTGTGTTGATCAACTTGATTCACTCTTTGACTTAGTCTTGATCAACCTCTCACAAGACCAATCTTTAGGTAATTCCTTGAATAGCACCTTGGTCGACACAAACTCTCCTTGAAACCAACACATGTACTCCAAGAAAAGCCTATGGACAAAACCTTCAAATATAAATCAAGGCAACCATTAGTCCATAGATATTGTCATCAATTACCAAAACCAAACATGGGGGCACCGCATGTTCTTTCAGTAAGGAACTAGTATTTCTAGTTGGCTAGTTAGTTGCTTCAAGAACTCTAGCAAGCTTTTCTCTGTGTATGGTCGATCATAATCATGTGACCATGTCTCTTGATTAATGGTATTTGGGTCAATGAACCTAATGCCATACCATCCAGCTTTTTTCATTTCATACATCTTCATTCTGCATAATACCACCGAAAAGAATATAGTGAGGATAATTACAGGTAATGAACGAGCACTACAGCTCACTAATAGAAAATAGGTCTTTGGTCACAGCGTAATATACACATTAGTCCCGATTGCATTACGAACCGGGACTAATGTGAGCGTTGGTCCCAGTTCGAGCGGCTAAAGTCATTAGTCCCGGTTCAAATGGGCCCTTTAGTCCCAGTTTGAGACACGAACCGGGACTAAACGGTGCGATGCCCTTTAGTCCCGGTTCGTGTCTGAAACCGGGACTAGATTAGACCTTTAGTCCTGGTTGGAGATACGAACCGGGACTAAAGGGTGCGATGCCCTTTAGTCCCGGTTCGTGTCTCAAACCGAGACTAAAGGGCCCATTTCTCAAACTCTACCCCACCTGTGTATCCTTCGAGATGTAGTTATATTACTACATCTACTAGTTAGGAAAATTTAAAAACTTAAATTTGGACATGTTTTGCAAAAAAATGTTATGAAAAAGTAAAACGGCTATAACTTTTGCATATTATGTCGGAAAAAAACGTATAATATATCAAAATGTTCAGCACGAAAAACTGCATCCGACTTTGACGGCCAAAGGCCGTTTTGCTAATTTTTAGAATCCTCAAATTCTAAAAGGAAAAAAAGTTATGCTCAAATTTCAGTTTTTTTAATTTGGTTAAATCTAGTCAAACTGTGGTCAAACTACTTATTCAAGAAGTATTAGTGTTACTAAATAATTATTCAAGAAGTATTGGTGTTACTAAATAATTATTTTAGTTTTTTTTAAATTTTGGTCAAATCTGGTCAAACTGTGGTCAAACTACTTATTCAAGAAATATTGGTGTTACTAAATAATTATCGTCTTTTAGAATAATAGTTTCAAACTCAAACAGTGTGTGACTAAATGCTCAAGCTAAACTCCTGAGGGTTAATAGGATTGACATCTTACTATTGTCAGGAAAACAACAAGTGCAGACTTGGAAACGAGGGGGAATAGAACCCGAAAATTAAGCATGCTCAGGCTGGAGTATTGAGAGGATGGGTGACCGGCCGAGAAGTTAGATGATTTGGAATGATGAGGGGTGATTAGAGATTAGAGGTTAAATTGAGCAGTGATAAGGGGTGATTAGAGATTAAATTGTAAAATAATTCAGAAATTTGAAAATCAAGAAAAAAATAAAAAAATAAAAAAATATCGTAAAATTTCCTTTAGTCCCTGTTGGTGTTATCAACCGGGACTAAAGGTGGAGCTCTAGACAGCGGCCACGTGGAGGGCCTTTAGTCCTGGTTCGTAACAGAACCGGGACTAAAGGGAGGGGGCTTTAGTACCGACCCTTTAGTCCCGGTTCTGGAACCGGGACTAAAGGCCCTCTAGAACCGGGACAAATGGTTCTTTTTCTACTAGTGGCTAGCTAGAGAATTAAATTAATTACCGAAAGAACCCACTTAAAGACAATAGCAACTCACGATTGATTTGTCGAGTGTGTCTTGATTGAATAACTGAAATATTTCTTGAAACTCAACCCACATATCTTTTCCATGGTAGTAATGCTCTACAGTGACTTTCACCATGAGGGACTATTTATCGGTAGTCTTTACTTCTCTAATGTACCATTGATGCAATTCATACATTCTCGTTGATAGACGCTTGACCTCCTCAGGCTTGACCAGAGGTTGGCCGCGGGCATATTTCCGTTTTAGATGCTCCTCGATAAAAGTTTCCATGGGCTCGATCTCTAGGATTTGTTCTACAGTGACACCGGCCTCTTTAGCCTGCCTTCTAAGATCATCGGTTATTACCAGCTGATCGGCGCCGATACTCACATGTGTTGGTACAATGAGCGGGGGGATCGATTGCACCGCCTGTTCTCCCAGCTGGGGAACAGTCTGCTTTTTTGGCACCTGCTTGGCTCGAGCTCGAGTTCGACTCCTTTTTTTGTGCTTGATATGACTTCTTGATTTGGCGCTCATAGTCTGAGTCCCTAGGCTTGGGAGCTGGTGCTTGTGTCATACGAATAAAGTGGTCAACGACAAGCTCATGTACTTTCCCCTTGGCGGCGGTGGTGGTTTCGGTCCAAAATGGGCCCTCGGTTGGGCTTGCACTTCGGCTTCGTTTCCCTCATCGGTCAGGTGGTAAGGCAACCTCAGACGAGTCTTGAGGCTTGGACCAAATTGGTATCTCTTGCCTCCCGTACTTGTACCGCTAGCCGCCATAACTATGGCGCCTCTCTTCCGCTGTTGCTTTGGCGGCGGAGCCCGCTGAGGCGACGAAGATGGATGACGAGGTGCCTGACTTGGAGGAGGACTGGGCTGACGCGGTGCCGGACTTGGAGGAGGAGCAGTGGCCTAACACGTTGGTGGACTTGGAGGAGCAGGACTCTGATGGGGTGGTGGCTGACTTGGAGGAGCGGGAGTCTGCTGATGCGGTGGCGGACTTGGAGGAGGAGCCGGCTGACACGGTGTCGGTGGCCTTGGAAAGATGATCCAATCCTTTCTCCATTGAATGATACAATGTATGGCCTCTCCCAGCGTGCGCTCGTGGTCACCTCCAGGAATGTCAAGCTCTAGCCCCGAATAGTGTGCCACCGCTTAATCAACCGCGACACGAGCATAGCCAGTTGGAATCAGATTGCAATGGAAGGTTGCTTGGGGGGATTTGTATAAGCAACGCCGTCCGCCACCTTCATGGTATGTTCTTCATTTTAAAGTTTAGCTCACAATTAGTGTTATCCACGATGTCATCCACAGGGTATCTATCCAGCAGTGCCTCATCGCCCGGGGCGGAACCCACGCTGCTTCTTGGCATGGATGGGACGGTGCTATCCAATGCTGGATCCGCTAGCTGCTGTCGCTGTTGAGTTCCCCTTTCCTGGCTAAGGGAGTCGATCTGCTGCTACTACCGCTGGAAAGAGAGGGCCAACTCCGCGTGCCTTGATTCTAGTCCTTGAAGGCGTTCTGCTTCCTACTTCCTCTCCTCCTCCTCCAGCTTCCTCTTCTTATCCTCCTACATCTTCTTTCTCGCATGGCTTCAGTAGTCGGCGTTCCAGTCCGCAAACCCCTCAAACCACGCAACAACGCCTTTGCCTCGTGTTCTTCCCGGGTGTTGAGGGTTCTTCAGGGTGGCGTAAGCTCCTCGTTCTGTCTATTGGGCGTGAACACCCCCGTTCGAGGCTCTTCCATTGCAACAATTAAATCGAGGTCGGCTCCTTTAAGACTTGCCCGCTCCAAAACCTCGCCTGTCTTTTGGACCAACGCCCCCCATGCGCATAGAACAAAGTCCTGGACCTGGGGGGCCAGCTCAATGTAACTGGAATGACCCCTGCATCCACCATATGTTGCTCAACAAGAACCCACTTAGGCCGGGCCACATCATAGCCACCTGGCACCAGCTTATGGTGCCATATCTTTTTTGCGGCATTGATCTTGTTTATTCTCGACCGTTCCTGAGCTACTTCCGATTCCTTGAATTTCACGAAAGCGTCCCACTGATCTCTTGCCTTCTCCATTGTTCCCTTGAATTTCGGAGTCTTCTTTCCTCCTTGTTCCATTGTTCCCTCGACTTGTTCCATATACATTTATTGTGGTTGTTGAATGCTATCGCCATCTTCCTAAGAGCAGCGTTCTTGACTTTCTCCACATCTGCATCTGTGAAATGATCTGGTAGGGTGAAATGTGACGTGAGAGATTCCCAAAGCGATATTTTGCTCTTTGGTCAACAAAAGTAAGATCTGGACCTTCCTTTGCTAGATTTTTTCATTCTTGAATGGAGATCGGGATTTGGTCCTTCACAAGAACTCCAGATGCCCAGTACCCGGAGCAAGTGTACGTACATCTTGAATCTGGCTAGGGCGACGACGGGGACTACCCCTGGCCGGCGCCCTGCAGAAGCAGCACGTCCCGGTGGTCCGGGTGCAGCACCTTGGGATGGAGCAGCTCGGGCTAGTCCTTGTTGGGCTTTAGATAGGACTAGCAAATATGCCCGTGCGTTGTAACGGGAGAAAAAAATACTCTTGCAACTTTCTACTAAAAGAGAAAATCCTCAAGACGAGAGAATCAAGCTCTCCTTTCTTAGTGGGAGACTCAATTATGAAAGCTAATATCTATTTGGAGGTGAATAAATATAAGGAGCCACAGCGAACAAAATGAGAGCGCGAGAATATAACTTAGTTCATACATAGGATATGTTATATAATCACTAAAATTAAAACATAATTGTTTCTAAAAATTATTGCACAAATTACAAAAACGGTACTTTCTATTACACCGCATAGAACTATCTGTGGCCGTGTATGCATATCACTGTGTGCCTCACATAATTTGCAATTAGGATTTATTAAATTAAGCACAAAAGCAGTTCACATAAAGCAGAAGGCTTACATTCTAACACTTGTTATTACCTCACCATGAATAAAGTCGTTAATTTTAGTGAATCGTTCATTGGAACTCAGGAAACGGTAAGTGCAAGGTGTGCCTTTGTCTACTCTATTGTACTTTTGCATCCTCCCACTCTTCCCCATATATACATGAGGACTCTTCATCTAATTCACAGTTCCCTTCATTTTCTCAAGTTCCTACAGTATTAATAACACTTCTTACTCAATGAATATTACAGCTAATTGAGGCCTTGAATTTACTTGAAATAAAACTTCAGGCCTTGAATTTATTTTTTATTCTAATATTCCAAAAAGCATCAAACTGAGTATTGTGAAAATAAATTGAGATTAGACAACATACCATTCCAGCTTCCAAACAATTGGAACACATTCAGTTGTAGAAAGTGAAAAGTGCCTCGTGCTCAACACCAATTTGATAGCGAAGTACACAAGCCAGTTCGGAACTTCAGATAAACAAATGAAGTGCAAAAACCAGGGATTTTAGCGTTATCTTTTTTTTAATCCAAAATAGTTGAGAAGACCTGATTCAAATTTAAACCCCTGCATTTTCCAATCACCCGAACAATCTATTAGGACTACATAAAAAGGTTACCTTTGAAGCGTGGATGATGAATATGACGAAGCTTGCCCAAAATGCAACAGCAACTACTAATTTTCCTCTTTCCAACTTTTTGTTACCTCTCTCCTCTATTTTCTTCCCTGGTTGGTTATTGCGACGCGGTAGCACAATGGCAACATGCAGCACCGTATATTCTGACACCCCTTGATTTAATCTCTCCTTATCTCTTTTCTGTGCCCTGCAATGGTGAAGCATGCAGCAAGTAGGTACTTCTCACCTCTTAAGCTTCTCGCTTCTCCTCTAAGGTGTTCACCGCATAGTCGCAACGGCAAGTAGCTAGTAAATGCATCAGGCTGTAATTAATTGATAGTTGTGTCTGCGTCAGGGTTGAAGGGCACGCACACTCATAGGGGAGGGTAGTGTTAAGCGCACAAGAAGCTGCACAGAGGCGGCGGCCGAGACGCGTTCGCGGAGACGCCGGCAAGGAGGAGGATCTGCGGCCTAGGGGTACTGCGCCGGTACGCCGTAGGGAGGGCTTCACATCGTCGCGCGCCCAGTCGTGCGTGTCAGCGTCGTCATGGGAATGAGCGCGGGCGGACCGGCGCCGTGTCGTGCTCCATCCACCCAAGCCCAAGAGCTGGGCAGCGGCCGCGTGGAGGTGCGATTCATGGCGATGGCCGTACCTGTGCCTGTGCTCTCGTACGTTCAGGAGAAGGGGATATGCCCGTGCCTGCGCTCTCGTACGTTATTTTCTCATAAAGTGTGTCTCCCAGTGCGAGGCCCAATACATCATGTAGGCCCATATTATTTTGGTACGTGGGCTGTGGAGCAAAGAAGATATCCAAAATTTAATTTATTTAGATCTGAACCATCAATCTTTATGCATAACATAAAATCAACGGATATAAAGAAACGACATATAGAGAACTATGAAAGTCTATGTCTTTTAATACTTTATATATATATATATAATATAATATATAATAAGGTATAGAGGTATAGATAGGAGGATCCGATGTTGTCCATGCTCTGGTATAGGAGGCCGACGTTCCCCGACCTGCATCGTGCCGTCAAAATGAGCTTCACCACGACATCGATTGGCAGGCCAGCGGGCTGAAGCTGAAGTCCACCAACTCTTTGCCGTCCTCAGGGAATAATACAACCGAAATGATTGAAAACAAGGATTGCTAAATGATAAAAAGATTACCAAAATATACTATATCACTAAGCTCCATAGGAATGGAGACCTCTCATTCAATTGAGGCCACCAATTTAGAATTTGGTCATCAATTTTGACCGGATCAACAATCTCTCACTCAATTCTTTTAATTTACTATGCTCTCTAATTTTGGAGCTCTCTCGTTGCATTGAGAAATTCTATTAGATTTGGCTCATGATTTTGACTGGGTCAATAATTTTTCAAATCAATCCGAAGCAGCCGTCCTATAAAAACATATCAACCCCGCGCACCCTCTCATCACCTAGCAAAAGAAGACTCAACATGTAATATTTTAAAACCATTATAGTACATGCAGTCACCACCGCATAAAATTTTCCTTCATAAATATGAGTTGATTAGCAAACAACACAAAATTACACCGCGAAAAGCCTACTATAAAACACCGCGTTATATGAATAATAAAGAGATGACACTCCATTATCTTCCCCACTAACCAAACCAAATACTCGCCTTGTTCCAAAATATAAGGTGTATTAGTTTATTGAAAAGTCAAATTTCTTTAACTTTCACCAAGTTCAGAGCCAAAAATATCGACATCCACAATATTAGATAAAAAATATGAAAATTCATTTCATAATGAATCCAAACACCAGATTTGATATTATGGATATTAATATATTTCTACATAAATGTGGTCAAACTTAAAGAGGTTTGACTTTTCAAAAAACTAGTACAACTTATAATTTGAAATAGATGGAGTAAATAAATTATGAAATACAATAATATCAACGGCGCAATAAAGCGCGCCCAACCCTTCTAGTATTATACGATTTTGGAAATTGCTTCAGAAACAATTTCAATTTCAATTTCAATGTTTCAATCATATTTCATAAACAATAACCAATGTCTCTTATTTTGTTTCTATACCCCTATATAGTGTGCGAATAACTTTAAAAGATGGTCGTTGGATGAAGCCAATCCGACGGTGCAGAGATGGCAAATCCGAGGATATCATCAACATTCCACTAGATTCTGCCACATGTACAATCTAGAACACTCCATGGTTGAACTTAAGCATAATGCACAAACCTCAAAATAGAAGCACTTCTCCTTTGTTCTAGAATCTTCCATATCATAATTGCCTAATTTCTTTTCTAGATGAATTGCCATTATTTGTTTTTACTTTATGCTTTACAACACACAATTCCATGAATCTTAAAATAGATATTTGTTTTTATAAAAAGTGATTGATTTTGAATGAGATGAACTATAAGAATTAAACGAACATTTACAATGCATATATGACTCAAAGCTTATATGCTATAGTGTGGTACTTATTCATAGTTTGGTTGCCAAATCTCATGTGTGCAATGCGCGTGTATCTTACTAGTATTCATAGAAGATCAATAATTTTTGTGCCCTATGTTATAACATGTTTTTGCTTGGTATGTGCCATATCATATACTCCCTCCGTTCCAAAATATAGTGCTTCCTCTATTCCCGTGCTTCAACTTTGACAATAAATTTAACTAACGAGACCGATTACGGCGGGAGCAAAACTTATACGAGTGAATTCGTATTCAAAAGAAGTTTTCAATTATATAATTTTTTCTCCCGCCGCAGTCGGTCTCGTTGGTTAAATTTATGATCAAAGTTGGACCTTGAAAAGCACGGACGCATTATATTTTGGAATTGAGGGAGTATCATAGAGCGTGTACGACCTTGGCGTAGAAAGCGCCGCCCACACCTCTTTTACATGTTTACTTCACATAAGAGGGATGGCGCTTGGTGCCTGTTAGGTGAAACCAAAAAATAGCACAAAATGGGATGTACATGTCCAAACGATATGTGCATGAGCACGTGACCAAAATGGTGTGATCTAGCTGCAAAATCCCAGTATAAATGGAAAACCTAGCTAGCTAAAGATTGACAGGTCTGTAACATGCCGTCGGATCATTTATTTTCTTCTTAGTCAAGTATGGGACGCTGGAGTGAAACAAAGATCCTAAATGTGTAGTGGCAAGGGCTAATATATTCAAGGGTACGGGCATAGTGTCAGTTTCACGTGCAATAGGACCGGGTTCAAGGGCATGAAACCGGCAGAGATAATGGAGAGGATAACGGCAAATTTTAAATAGGCTCCATTGACTTGCCGTATGTCAGTGTAGTTACACGCAAAAGGAAGGATGCATTCTTCTGTGTATTTTGCGCATGAATGTAATTTTATATGGACTTTTAGTGGACGGCCCCTGTACTAAGATCTACTCAGAGTTTTAAGAGATTCAACCCCTTGCCACAAGTTTTGGAAAAATTGAAAGAAAAAGAATACAATTTCAAAAAATGCAATCTTTTCACATGAACTCCCATTATATATATACTATTTGTGAGGAAAAATAATAAACTTAAATTTTATGGACAAATTAATATGTAGAATACAAAAGAAAGATGAAAAGAAAACACACAAAGAAGCACACTCTGCTTCCATCCTATCAAACACAATAAGCTACGCGGAAGTGGCGATCTCTTGCAATAGCGACGTCATCATAGATACGACAAAAAAAACACATGATCGCCACAGCTACTCTGTGTTTGCTACAACTGGCACTGCTGTGATGCAACCGGCGACAGTAGGAAGCGGGTTGCCGGCGAGCACGGGGCGGAGGACGAGCGGGGTGGCGTGGGCGGCTGAAGAGCACAGGCAGCCTAGGGGCGAGCATGGAGTCATGGGTGGCCGGCGATTGTTGACGGCATGGATGCTGTGAGGAAGGGATTTTTTTACTTGTTAAGTCGAGACCAAGAAGACATAATCTAACATTTTAAAATGTCAGGAAAAAATTGAGAAACAACATATGAATTTTATAGCAGCTTCTTAAGTTTCTTTTTTTGTGTGTAAAGGTTTTTGTACCACCTTATTTTTTGTCACACAACAAGTTCTTTTTCTCTGTCTTCACCCGCCGCCGTCCGAGGGATCTCTGGCGACCGGGGTCCCTGGCCACTCCGACGCATCGACCTTCCTCACCTCCGAATCCGCTGGCCTATCCTGCTTCACCTCCGACTAAGCTGGCCGGTCGCTGCGCCGACGCAAGGTACCGACGTCCCCTGCTTTTCCCTCTGAAAAATAGCCTCACTGTGCCGGCGCGCACGGCCGCAGCATCCCAACCCAATCATCCTCTCATCCCAGCCCTAATATATCTTGTGGCTGTTCCGCTGGGTGCTCAACCTTGCTCCTCCTTGCTGGCCTGCTCTAGCTAATATACTTTTTTATCTGTATGGTCAACTCGTCTCTCAAACTACATTAGGTACCTTTAAACTGTATGTATGTCAACAACTGGAGAAGACAAGATCAGTCTACTTATGTGTATAGTCTTTTCTTAGAAATCCTCACGACAAGTCATGTTAACAAGATCCATTATATTCTAGACACAAAGAGATGACTAACAAGTATTGCCTATATCAATGTAGTCCCTTAATAATGCATCTTTATAACCTTCTAACTATTTCTGGTTACTAGTTGTACTATTTTGTATGTTGTGCATATGTTCCGATCTTCCAAATTTTAATAGCCATAAAAAGAAAGAGCAGGCTATCGAGGAGCAAGTGTCACAGCAAGGGGCAAACCATACCAGTTATTAGCCTTGTAGCACAGCCACTCTTCTCTGCCGTTTCCTCCCCTCTCCAGGTCCACCACCAAGTTCCCATCCCCATCTTAGCCTTGCAGCCCAGCCCAGTCACAGTAAGGTACTGCTGCCCTGGTTTGTTATCTACTACCTATACTCTTACTGTCATTAGTTGCGACACGTTGGCCGGTGGCTGTGCCTGGGCGCGGCACCTGCCTGCTGCTCCCTGAGTGCTTTTCTTCGACACGTTTCGCTTGAACCCATCTTGTATGGATCTGCAAGGCTTCTAAGCAAATTCAATTGAATATATTCGGGTGGAGATTCACTTCCCCAGATAACCATTCAAAAAAAAGAAAAATCCAGAAAAGGAATAACAACGTGAGGTTTCGCTTGAACACAACTAATGCGAAAGTGGGGGCGGAAAAGTGAGGGCGAAAAGGAAGTCATGATTTTTCATACAGCTTGTAAAGTGCTTTGAAACTCTACACACTACACGTGCCGTTCATTATATAACCGATGGACCAAGGCAGAATATTTAGACTTTCACACGTACCGGTACTAAAGATTCGCCAAGAACCGGGACTAATGACAGCCGCCCGCCTAGCCGTTGGATCCGGCACTAATGGTCACATTAGTGCCGGTTCAATTGCAAACCGGAACTAATGAGCTGAACATTAGGCCCTTTTTCTACTAGTGTATCTGGCCACTAGGTTTCGGCCGGTCTCCTCGCTCCTAAAAACGCACGACGCTGCTGATTACCAGGTCCACAACTAAGCCGTTCTAACAAGTAACAACTAATGTTATCCATGCAGTACGTGCATGCTACTCACCTAACGACGCCCACACATGCATCCACTTTCCTTCGAAGACTGACTCAACTAACTAAGACTATTGACTTGTATATGTGCACACACTGCCCGCAGCCTCAAGTTCTACCATTCAACTACATGCATGACTCAAAAGCAAAATCTAATAATCTAAACCCAGTTCTAATAATAAGAAAAATTAGCTCAAAAAAAATTACTCGATACTTCGCCTTTGGTAAAAAAGCACTTCTTCAGAACACGGTTACAGATGGAGCGTACATAAATTCAGCCTCCCTAGAGACACGTTTACGAATATTGTAGGAGAACTCTGCTGCCCATTATTTAAAAATAACTTAGTGACAAACATCTTACAACTTACAAGATCGGCTTAGTATGAGTAGCCTCTCAGCTACCTCCATCATTGTTGGCCTTTGATCCACGTCAAGGCTAAGGCATTCCACAGCTATACTTGCTAAATTTTCAAGGATCTCCAAATCATTTGTTATTGCAATTTCCTTGTCGAAAAACTGGGTTGCTTTCTTTTGTTTCTTATGGGCTTCAAGAAAATTCTTTACCAACTTATTATTATCAGAATGGATTGCCCTCTCCCTGCTAATAAGTTCCAGGATCACTACTCCAAAACTGTAGACATCACTTTTTTCAGTGAGTAAGCCTTCTTGTAGATACACCGGATCCATATAATTCCTGTCGCCAATGATTGATGCAGTGTGTTCCTTGTCACATGCAATCAGCCTAGATATGCCGAAATCTGAAATCTTGGGTATGAAGTTATCATCCAAAAGTATATTAGCTGGTTTGACATCACCGTGTAGAATTCTATTATTTGTTTTTGAGTGCATATAAGCTAGACCATCGGCTGAATGTGTAGCAATACTTAGACGTGCATCCAAGTTGAAAGCCACCTTGTTATTGCTATTGTGAAGAATGTCATGGAGGCTACCTTGGGAGATAAACTCGTAGACCAGCATGGGGGCATCGACTTCAAGGCAACAACCAATGAGCCTAACAATGTTCTTGTGGATGACTTGAGATTGAATGATGACTTCATTTGCAAATTGGTCACTCTCTAGCACAGAACCATTAATCGGCTTCTTTACTGCAACTAGTTTATTGTCAAGAATGCCCTTGTAAACTTCACCAAAGCAACCTTTTCCAATTAAGTTGCTCTTCTTCAAAATTGGCTTGAGCTCGTCCTTTTTGAAAAGTTTAATGACAATTGCCTTCTCTAATGTAGGGCCACCATTCTTTTTGAAGAATTCTTCCGTCTTCTTTTTCTCTTTGTGAAGAATAACAAGAAACGATATAATCACCATGAGAAGAATGCCACCTATTGTACCTAGACAGACATAAAACAAATTACTTTATATAATTAAAATCGTAGTTACAATTCTAGCAGAAATATTTAGTATAAGAACTTAATAGTTTCCTTTGCTCATCTACTCGGAATCTAAAACAAATTACCACTAGAATTACAAGAAGGAAAAGAAATCTCAATCAAGACCGTCAAGGGGCTGAAACTCGACTGCCGAATCTGAATCCATAGAACAACTTCAAGGAAATTGAGCTCTTAAAAGACAAGGAAATCATGTAGGTCGTAAATTACAGCCAGGCCATTTATAGAAATTAAGCAGCATATATATACAACTGAATGATTGAAATCCTTTGAAGCAATCATATGGCCTGCATCCATCAAGAGATGTACAAGCAGTTGGCATGTCATACATGTGTTTCTTTGTTGATGAATTAGATTGGCAACATGAGGGTTTGTGTGGTGATAGATTCTACTGGAACAGATCTCACCCAGCGTGATGTGTACTAATGTTCGTTGCACTATGAGCTATGAACAAAAATACCCACAGTGGAGTGCAGTAGAGTACTTACAGACTGCCACCTTTGCTGCTAGAGGGAAATGATCTATGCAGGTTCCCCCTTTGGCGTGGCCTTTCAATCTAAATTTGCATGGACAGTCATAGCCTCCCAACCTGTTTCTGCAGACTCCGCCATTTGTGCAGCGATACAGATGAGGGAGCTTGCATTCATCAATGTCTGAAAAATTAACACTTGAGGATGTTAACGAATTGGTAATGACAGTTTCTCCAACACGTTTTCAACTACCATTTCATCTAGTTTAAAGCAAGCGTTGGAACACAGAATCAAAGCAAAGCATTTGAGTACCTTGAAAGGATGGATTAGTGCACATCTATGATTCTAACACTTTGAGAACCAGATCCACTAGATAATCACATGTTCCCAAGAAAAGGAGAATTGGTTGAGCCCAACTCTCACTTTATTTCTTTGTTGTTTCTTTTCTTGTTGTAAATAGTGTCTTGCAAAGCATTCCTCAATGTCTGAAGAATTAACACTTGGCGAAGTTAACTAGTTGGTAATGAATGTTTCTTGTGTAGTATATATAAAGATTGCTCTAACACGTTTTTAACTACCATTGCATCTACTTTAAAGCAAGGGTTCAAACACAGAATCAAAGCACAGCATTTGATTACCTTGATAGGATGGATTAGTGCACATGAATGAGAACCAGATCCACCAGATAATCTCATGTTCCCAATTCCAAGAGCAGGTATTGGTTGAGCCCAACTTTCAGTTTATTTCTTTGCGGTTTCTTTGCTGGTCGTAAATATTGTAGTTTGTTGATGTATTAATCCAAAAATACTGTAGAACAATTGTTCTTTGGTTTCAGGTTAGAAAGAACATCAAGGCAAGCACATCACACTTTTGCAAGATAAAAAGTGACAAAAGACATCTTACGAAATTAAGGTTCTTCCACTAAGTTAATCTTGCTTAATTATGTAATACATCTTACTTTTTGTATCGTTCAGATGCCGAGGCCGGGGGCAAAGCCCAACTCTTTATCTTTTAATAATATGGCTGCATGCATCGTTCAGATGCAGAGGCCGGGGGCACGCTTCCTTTTCCAAAAAAAAAAAATCTTACTTTTTGTAAATAAGAAGTCCAGACTACGATGTTGATAATAAATAGTACTCCAAATGATGGATGCATCCAAAGTGCCAAACCCTGGAGTAGTAAATTGATGGATGGATAAGCAGTTTTACGTACCTTTGCATCCATGCTCCGGATCTTGCAGGTAAGGATTACCATGGAAACCTTTGGAACAGTTGCAGATGTAGCCTGGTCCATTGAGCGAGTTGAAGCACTCGCTGTTGTTGCTGACGCACGCGTAGGACCCAGGCTTCTTGCGGGCTACGTCGCACGTCTCGTTCCTGATGGCCCAATCCATGACGAACGGCGCCTGGCCACCGTTGTTGTTAATGAACGCCGGCGAGGTCGCATAGGTCGTCGAGAAGGTGAAGTTGGACGAGTCCATGAGCACCGCGTAGCTGCAGCGGCTGACGTTGTGGATCTCGGTCGTGTTGAAGCCAGGTTCGAACTCCACGTAGTAGTACTGCAGCCCCTTGGGGATGGCGGTCTGGCAGCACCCTATCCCGGAGCAGGAGCCGTTGCTCAGGGTCGACCTCACATCGTCTCCCCGGCACATGGCCACACACCCACTCATGTACTTGTCGCCGCCATCGCCATAGTCGCCATCGTCGCCGTTGATGTACGCCAGGGTTTGGCAACCGATGACCGTGAACTTGTTGGTGGTGTCAGAGAACATGTAGGGTGTGCCCGCGAAGTCCAGCGACCACTCGTCGCGGACCATCTCCCGAGTGGTGGTGTTGTAGCAATAATAGGAGATATTATTCAGCATCCGGGCCTGACCTTGCTGCAGCGAGATGCCGACGACCTCCACGTTGCCAGCTGCAAATGGCCTGTGGCGCCCACCATTAATCCCTGTCTCGTTGCAGGTCAGGCCAAAGCCGTTCATGGCGCAGTGGCCGTCGTCGTCGCCTTCGTCGTCGTCGGGTGAATGGACGATCCCGAATGGGTAAGGGATGTCTACGCTGCCGCATTTTCTTTGGCACTTACTGCTAGGTTGTGGCGATGCTGCTCCAAGCAGTGGGAACCTTGCGGCAAGCACTGAGACGAGCCATAATAGTAGTACAGGTACAGCAGCTAATCTGTTGAACGGCATGGATGGTGTTGGGGACGGCGTGGTCTGGGTTGGGAACGGCGTGGGCTTGCTTTGCTTCGTTGGGGACGGCGTGGTCTGGGTTGCTTTATAATCATCCCAACCAAGAATCGACGCCAGAACGTTCATGATAACTACTCCCATATGCACTATGACACCATACATGATACCAAGACTTGGCATGGTATTCTACAGTTTTTCTTGCGTGGAAATGTGCTATTCTACAGAGTATAACTCAAATAAACAACTTGGATTGGCAAAAGAATCTAGTACAACTTGTCGAACTAAAAAATAGCAACTTGCTTTTGTTGCATAAGAAATAACCCAAGATGAGTCAGCATCTACTAGCTAGAAGCTGTATTGAATGGTTTATCTCATGTAAGTCAGCTGTCGCCCCGTATTATTGGCTTGGCATCTAGGAAGGACTGACTGCATGTGGCATATATATATACCTACTATTACGTACTCCCTCCGTTTCTAAATATAAGTCTTTATAGATTGACTGGTTTATCTTATGTAAGTCAGCTGTCACCCCGTATTATTGGCTCCATTATTGGCATCTAGGAAGGACTGACTGCATGTGGCATATATATATACCTACTATTATGTGGCATATATATATTTAGAAACGGAGGGAGTACGTAATAGTAGCGTACTCCCTCCGTTTCTAAATATATATATGCCACATAATAGTAGGTATATATATATGCCACATGCAGTCAGTCCTTTCTAGATTCCAATAATGGAGCCAATAATATGGGGTGACAGTTGACTTACATAAGTTAAACCAGTCAATACAGCTTCTAGCTAGTAGATGCTGACTCATCTTGGGTTATTTTTTATGCAACAGAAGCAAGTTGCTATTTTTTAGTTCGACAAGTTGTACTAGATTCTTTTGCCAATCCAAGTTGTTTATTTGAGTTATACTCTGTAGAATAGCACATTTCCACGCAAGAAAAACTGTAGAATACCATGCCAAGTCTTGGTATCATGTATGGTGTCATAGTGCATATGCCGACTTGTCTTCATTCAGCTTTTTTGGCGATTGGTATGCAAGTTTCTTTTATTTGCATTTATTAGAGATCCATATACGTACGCAAACCTTGATATTTCTTTTCGTAGAGACTTATTATGGCATCAACCATATCGTGCAATGAATTTCTCACACGTCTAGAGCCCATTCAACTGTCAAACGAACCGAATGAGTTTCGATGGAACTTGCATCTGAACGGCAGATTTTCTATCAAGTCCTCATATGAGGAGCTTTCCCATAGTGATGTTCCTATTGATACTAAAAATAATTGGAAGCTCAAACTACCACTTCGAGTGAAGTATTCCTTTGGTTACTATTTACAGATATGTGATCTTTACTAGAGATAACCTGGTGCGCCGCGATTTGCAAAATAAGCAAGCCAAAATGACAAACCTATTGAACACGTATTTTGAGTGTAAGCTTGCTCCTTGGGAGTAGACCATGGTTCAAGTAGCTTCAAAGCATTACCCCACGTAGTGCGTGTAATATGCTCGGTAATTGGTTGCGAGCTATCGACAAATAACTCTCACTAGTAGGAAAATGGGCTTTTATCCCGGTTTGTAAGGGCCTTTTGTCCCGGTTTTTGAACCAGGACTAAAGGGTCGTTACTAAAGCCCTAAAGGGTCCTTACACGAACCGGGACAGAAGGTCCTCCACGTGGCCGCTGCTGCCAGCCCAGGCAGGGGGCCTTTGGTCCCGGTTGGTGCCAACAACCGGGACTAATAGGCAGGGCCTTTGGTCCCGGTTGGTGTCACCAACCGGGACCAATAGGCAGGGCCTTTTGTCCCGGTTGGTGTCACCAACTGGGACCAATAGGCATCCACGCGTCAGCATTTCAGGGGCTCGGGTTTTTGTTTTTGTTTTGAAAGGGGGGGGGGGGTTGGGGGATTTTGGGGGGTTAATTTAGGTGTTTCATATATTGTGTTAGCTAGCTAATTAATAGAGAGAAGTGTCCTCTCTTATCTCCGTGCTTGGTCGACGCTACGTGCTATATACGTATGGAGAGGACTAGACACGCTAGCTAGTAAGCAAATGAAGGAAACAGAAGATCATCATGAACGTATGCATGCAGAGAGAAGTGATATCGACCACCTCTCCTTCTCCGAGAGATTGGTCGAACAACAAATTCTCGTATATCTATCTAACACTACCGGCTACATATATACAATAATTATCTCTTACAATATAATCTCCTAATTAAATTGTAAGAACACAGGGTCCACATAGTATTCTCCGTTTTCAGCGATCACGTGGTCAAGGAAGAATGCCGCCAATTCCTCTTGAATTCCTCGCATACGATCTGGTGCTAGGAGTTGATCACGCATCTGAAAGATCTAATTTGAAGAAGGGGGTCAATACATATATATATGAATAAATGAAACTCGACACAAATGATGGTAATAAAATAAAATTATGAATATTATTGCTTACGCACTTCATATTGTTCGTCAGAGTAGCCCCGCTCACAGGTCGTGTAGCGGATGGACTCGCAAACGTAGTATCCACAGTAATTATTCCCGGGTTCCTGCCACAACCACTTTACAAGAAATAGAGGTCAATCAAACTGATAAGTAAGCATGGTAAATGGTATTGATGAAACTAGCGCTTGAATCACTAGGAGATGCGCGGAACATGCTACTATAGTACTTACTTTTGGGTGTTTAAATTGCAGCTTCTTCGGCAGTCCCGGAGCTTTTGTGGTGAATTTTCTCCAAACCCTGCCAGACAAAGAAAACAATTACTTGATATCAGGAAATGAACAAAGTTGCTGTTATGGTGGATAATGATCGATTTAACTTACTTCTCGAGCATTTGAGTCATGTTCGCGTAGTCCTGGGGATCTTTTCGTCTCAAGTCTAAGACGGTTACTACTCCCTGCTCAAGCTTAATCTCTAGGAGAATATAGTGGAAGCTGCGCATGCATGCATAAGTCATCAATTACATTACCATAACCTGGACTAATAAGGGAAACCGAATATGCACAAGACAGTAACACTCACTTGAAGTTGTAAGGAAAGAGTATTATATCTTTGTTTTGATTTAATACCAACGATCGTAGCAAGTTGGCCTCGGCTTCTTTGGGATGTTTTTCAACCGTATATGCATCTATGAGATTTGTGTTAATGAACCCAATATCACCGATTTGTCTTTTCTTCAATTCGGCGATCTTCAATCTGCATAATATAGTGAGGATAATTATAAATACATGCAATGAAAGAGCTGACCTATATAGAGAGACTTAATGACAGAAGTAGTACTACTTACAGACAGTAGCAAGTGATCGTTGTTTTATCGAGGGCCTTTTGATTGTAAAACTGGAAGAAATCCTCAAATGGAACATTCAGCAGTTCAATTCCAACGAGGTCATGCTCCGGTTTAACTCTCAGCGTCAAAGTATTCATCCCATCAGACTCTCTGCAGGTTTTCATGTACCAATCATGTAATCTTCGCATCATCGTTGTTAGAGATCTTTCATCTTTGACGAGAGGCTTCCCGTAATGGTATTTGTGTTCGTCCACCTCCATGATTTCATAATGTACATCGTCGGGCAGGTAATCTCCAAGATTGCTATAACCGGCCACCATCCTCGGATCATTAGCGACGATGTCTTTTGACACCTTGAGCGGGGGGCACGATTGGTTCGCTTGTTCGCCGAGCTGGGCAATTTTTTTCCCAGCTCGTCGTTCTTTTAACCTTTGATCACTGACAGTACTTCCCGACCGCTCCGCTTCGGCATATGTCTTTGCAAGAATGCGCTCATAGTTGCCTCTCGGCGGAGACTTTGGTGGTTTTGTCAGGGCAGCCAGAGTGCGCTTTGCTTTCACCGGATCTACCTTCTCCTCCGGAGGTGGATGTTTCTTTGCTTTCACCCCTTCAAAGAAGTTTGTCACTTCGGCTCGCACGATCTCCCTGGTTTCCTCCTCGGTCCTCTCGTATGGTAACTTCTCTGGAGTCTTCAGAGAAGGACCGAATCTGTATTGCCTCCCGCCTCTGGCAGCTGTACTGCTAGACGCCGGCAGAGCAGACGGAGCGGCTGCGGCTGTCTTCTTTCCTTGCTTACGAGGCGGAGGAGAAGGACTACGACGCGCCGGAGCAGCCGGAGCGGCGGCGGGTCTCTTCCGCCCTTGCTGACGAGGCGGAGAAGGAGGAGGCTGGCTGCTCTGGCGCGCCGGCGCAGGCGGAGAAGGAGGCGGAGTGCCGCCACGCGCCGGAGAAGGAGGCTGAGTGCCCTGATCACTCGCCGGAGGAGGAGGCGGAGGAGGAGGCGGAGTGCCGCCACGCGCCGGAGAAGGAGGCTGAGTGCCCTGATCACTCGCCGGAGGAGGAGGCGGAGGAGGAGGCGGAGTGCCCTTACTCGCCGGAGCCGTCCAGTTCGGAAGGTTGATGAGCTCCTTCCGCCATAGGCATGGAGTCTTCAGAGCAGAACCCAGCCGAGTCTCCCCTTCACCGGTAGGGTGGTCAAGCTGGAGGTCCTCAAATCCCTCCGTTATTTCATCCACCATCACCCTAGCATATCCTTCTGGAATCGGCCGGCAGTGGTAGGTTGCGCCGGGTTCAGGAGGTAAAACAGAGCCAACAGCCGCCTTGACTTTGAAGTTCTGCCATTGCGCCATAAGGTGGCAATGTTGAGACTCCGTGATAGCATCCACGGGGTAGCTAGCAGGAGCCGTCAAGACATGCTCCGGCTGAAGCAGCTCGGTGGAAGCCACGCTGCTTCTCCGCTGAGATGGCGGTGTAGCTTCGGGGGTAGTTTCGGCATGTCGATTGCCGTCTCGTTCCTCTAGCGCTTGAACCCTTTCGTGCAGCTTCTGAATTTGGATCTGCTCCACTTTTTTCCTCCTCTCCTGGCTTTTGTAACCGCCCGCGTCCGGAAAACCAGCCTTCCACGGAACGGAGCCTGGCGTGCCTCGTGTCCGTCCAGGGTGCTCAGGATTCCCGAGGGCCATTGTGAGCTCGTCGTTCTCTCTGTCTGGAACGAACGTCCCTTCCTGCGCTGCATCGATATATTGCTGAATCTTCTTGACTGGTATTCTCAAAAGCTCGTTCGTCCAAACGCACCTCCCTGATACAGGGTCCAAGGTTCCGCCAGCCCCGAAGAACCAAGTCCGGCAACGGTCTGTCCAGTTCATTGTCTGTGGTTCGATCCCTTTTTCAAGCAGATCATTCTCAGCCTTGGCCCACTTAGGCCGGGCTTTGAGGTAGCCACCTGACCCCGTGCGATGGTGAAGCTTCTTCTTCGCAGCATTCTTCTTGTTTGTCGCTGACATCTTCTTACTCTTTTCCGATGTCTTGTGGGCCACAAATGCGGGCCAGTGATCTCTGATCTTCTCATACCGGCCGATGAATTCTGGTGTCTCTTCTTTGTCGACAAACGTTTTCAGCTCATTCTTCCACCTCCTGAATAGGTCTGCCATCTTCTTAAGAGCATGAGACTTGATTAATTGCTCTTTAACTGGCTTCTCCGGATCCTCCTCTGGCGGTAGGGTGAAATTTGCCTTCAGCTCAGTCCAAAGATCATCTTTCTGCATATCATTGACATAAGACACCTCAGGGTCTTCCTTCTTAGGCTTATACCATTGCTGGATGCTGATCGGGATCTTGTCCCTAACTAGAACCCCGCACTGAGCAGCAAATGCATCCTTTGTCCGGATGGGTTCAATCGGTTGGCCGTCGCGCGCGATTGCTGTGATCTCAAACCTTTCATCCGAGCGCAACTTTCTCTTCGGGCCTCGTCTCTTTACCGAAGTTGTGCTCGATCCGGAGGGCTAGAAAAAAGAAGAAAGACGAGTGTTAATTAATATGTGTACATACCAAAACAATGAATGCATCAATTAGCTAGTCAGCACAGGCTTAACTAATATATTTACCTGGCCGGACTCTGTTCGGTCACCGGAGCCGTCACCACGGGCTCCTTCTTGCACCAGCATTGGGTCACCGGAGCCATCATAATCATGTCTTTCCTCCTCCACTCTTCGATCACCGTAGCCTGCTTCTTCACCCTGTTCTTCCAGACCATCATTGTCGTTAAGATACGACAAGATATCACCTCCGGCTAAGATTATGTCCCCCAACACCTCTTCTGCTTGCTCGTCTCGTCCGTGCTCCATTGTTTCTGCAAATATTACAACATGGCAATTATTACACAAACATGACAGCAGGTGGATATATTAGTGCAAACGTAGACCTAGCTTATTCCGGGTTTGGGGTGGCCTCGGCAACGCTTCAAGGGTAGGGGCGCGGCGGGAGGGGGTAGGAGACCGACATCGTTTTTTTCTAGGGTTTGGGTGTCCTCGAGAGTTTTGGTCGAGCGAGAGGGCCGGGGGGGGTGCTCCCGTGGTATAAGTTATCACGGTCGAGAGGGGGTATAAATATCGACCGTCCATCATGTCGAAGTTATCTGGGAGGGAGTTATATATATCGACAACGACGACATACATACATGGGAAAATAATGTTATCGGGGAGGGGGTATATCGACCCCCCCCACGTGTTGAAGTTATCGGGAGGGGGTTATATCGACAACGACGACATACGTACATGGGAAAATAATATTATCGGGGAGGGGGTATATCGACCCCCCCTCGTGTTGAAGTTATCGGGAGAGGGGTATATCGACGACGACAGACCCGATAAAACATAAGAAAACGAAGAAGAAATAAAAAGAGGAGAAGAAGAAAAGGAATAGAGGAGAAGATCGAAGAAAAAAAGAAGAAAAAAAAGAGGAGAAGAAGAAAGGAATAGAGGAGAGAAGAAGAAAAAATAGAATTTTTTCTATTTTTTCTTCTTCTTCTCTTCCTTTCTTCTTCTCCTCTTCTTTTTCTTCTTTTTTCCTCTTCTTATTTATTTCTCCTCTTCTTCCTCTCCTCTTCTTCTCCTTTCTTCCTATTTCATCATTGTTCATATTTCATTGTTCATATTTCATCATGTTCATATTTCGAAAAAAGTAAAGGTTTTGCCTAATGCATTGTTCATATTTCATCATGTTCTATGAACAAAAAAACATCATATTTCATCCACATCCATGCATACATCATATATGTGATCATCTATGAAAAAAACATCATATTCTATAAAAAAATCATTACATATATATATGAACAAAAACAATTGTGATAACAAGCATATATATCATCATATATATTAAAAAATAAGCATATATATATGAAAAAAAACAAGAAAAATGCTAGGGAGGGCGCCGGCCGGACCAAGGTGAGGAGGACCGCGGGGTCGGCGGCGAGGATGGCGACGGGGCAGTGGGCGCGCGCTCGGGGTAGGGGGCGACGGCGGCGAAGGGCGGGGCAGGGCGACGGCGACGACGGGGACGGGCCGGGGCGGCGCGCGTCGGGGTAGGGGCGCGGCTGACGGCGAGGGCGCGGGCAACGGCGATGGCGACGATGGGCACGGGCGACGGCGACGGCGACGGCAGGGGCGGCGGGCGGCGTCGGGGCAGCCTGGCGGCGTCGGGGCGGCGGGCGGCGTCGGGGCAGCCTGGCGGCTTCGCCGTCGTCGGGGCAAACTGCAGATGAACTCTAAAAAATTTCCTAAGTGTTTGCTTATATAGCAAAGCCTTTAGTCCCGGTTCGTGGCACGAACCGGGACTAAAGGTGGGCATTAGTCCCGGTTGGTGCCACCAACCGGGACCAAAGGCCTCTTTTCAGCAGCCCAAAGGGCGGGAAGCGGCGGCCTTTGGTCCCGGTTGGTGGCACCAACCGGGACTAAAGGGGGGGCATTGGTCCCGGTTGGTGCTAGGAACCGGTACCAATGCACCCCTTTAGTCCCGGTTGGTGGCACCAACCGGGACCAAAGGCCTCTTGCTGCCCGCGTCGCGGCCAAAAGTTTAGTCCCACCTCGCTAGCCGAGGGGCGCCCGTACCAGTTTAAAAGCCCCGGCGCGGCTGCTGTCTCGAACTCCTCTAGAAGGCTTCTGGGCCTAACTTTGGCGCGCTGCCCGTTGAGCCCTCTAGCCCTTCTGGGCCTGTATTTGCAAACCCGAGGGTTGGAGGGCCCAGCGGGCAGCGCCCCAACAATTTTTTTGCTGTATTTAGTTTTTTGTTTTCTTTTTTGCTTTATTTATTTTGTTTTGTTTCTACTTACAACAAACACTTATTCATTTTATTTTATTTTGTTTCTAATTACTTATTTATTTTACTTTATGATAATTCTTTTTGCTATTAAAGTTTCTATCAAAAAAGTTCTTTATGAAAATTCTTTTTGCTGTATTTAGTTTTTTTGTTTTCTTTTTTGCTTTATTTATTTTGTTTTGTTTCTACTTACAACAAAAAACTTATTTATTTTATTTTATTTTGTTTCTAATTACTTATTTATTTTACTTTATGATAATTCTTTTTGCTATTAAAGTTTCTATCAAAAAAAGTTCTTTATGAAAATTCTTTTTGCTTTTAATGATTTTGAACAGAAAATACTTCGATAATTTTAGTTGCATCAATTTTATATGATTTTAGTTTCAATAATACTAGAGGTTTCTTATAATGTTTTGAACAGAAAATACTTTGTTAATTTTAGTTTCATAAATTTTATTAAAGTTTATTTTATTTTGTCGTAACACAAGAAGTCCGGAGTTGTAATAAGTTATTAAAAATAAAAAAGAGGCGCAATGCTCGTTGATTAGCTTCAAGCCTTTCGGAATAGTGTAGACTGCACTGCACATAGCTCCATGCAGTCTACCTTATTCCTCAAGGCTTGAAGCTAAGCAACGTGAAGGTGAGCATTGCGCCTCTTCTTCATCGTCTCTGCACTCAGGGCTTATAAACCGCTCCTAGTGCCTCTCAGCTAGCGAGGTGGGACTAAAAAACTGCTTAGTAAGAAACTCTAGTACCGGTTCGTGCCACGAACCGGTACTAAAGGTGCTCGTGGGGCCACAGCCTCATTAGTACCGGTTCGTGGCACCAACCGGGACCAAAGGGTGGAATTGGTCCCGGTTCGTGCCACCAACCGGGACCAATGGCCTTGCACAGCGGCGTGGTGGTGGGAGTTTAGTCCCACCTCGCTAGCTGAGAGAGAGCCGCACCTGTTTATAAGGTGCGGTGCGCCTGAGCTGTCGAGCTCCTCTCTAAAGCAGGCTTACGGGCCTAACCTCTCTGTACATGCCTGTGGGCCTACTGGGCCTTCTGCGGGCCTGAATCCTGGCCCATGGATGGGTTTCTAATCGTATTCAGGCCGTGGTGGCCCAGTAGGTGGCATAATTTTTAATTTTTGGCCTGTTATTTTTCATGCATTTACTAATTATTTTGAGCTATAAGACCCTAAAATTGAAAAGCATTTCAAATGAACTCTGAAAAGGTTGAAAGTTGGCATGGTATCATCATTTCATCCACATAGCATGTGCAAGAAAGTTGAGAGGGTTACGGCAAAAACTGGATGCACTTCGTGTACAAAACGGACAATGGTATCATACTCGTCTGTTACAAAGTTGGCATGGTATCATCATAATAGTTGCGGGAGAAAGTCTTCACTTTTTCTTCGCTTGTGTCATTTGCTTATTGCGCCGTAACCATGGATAATCTTCATCGTTTATCAGGATGCTTGGGTCAGCCTTGACTTTGAAGGGAGGAATTTCATGAAACTTTTCATAATCTTCAGACATGTCTGTCTTGCCCTCCACTCCCACAATGTCCCTTTTTCCTGAAAGAACTATGTGGCGCTTTGGCTCATCGTATGATGTATTCGCTTCCTTATCTTTTCTTTTTCTCGGTCTGGTAGACATGTCCTTCACATAGATAACCTGTGCCACATCATTGGCTAGGACGAACGGTTCGTCAGTGTACCCAAGATTGTTCAGATCCACTGTTGTCATTCCGTACTGTGGGTCTACCTGTACCCCGCCTCCTGACAGATTGACCCATTTGCACTTAAACAAAGGGACCTTAAAATCATGTCCGTAGTCAAGTTCCCATATGTCCATTATGTAACCATAATATGTGTCCTTTCCCCTCTCGGTTGCTGCATCAAAGCGGACACCGCTGTTTTGGTTGGTGCTCTTTTGATCTTGGGCGATCGTGTAAAATGTATTCCCATTTATCTCGTATCCTTTGTAAATCAATACAGTCGAAGATGGTCCCCTGGACAACGAGTACAACTCATCACAAACAGTGGTGTCACCTCTGAGACGTGTTTCCAACCAACTGCTGAAAGTCCTGATGTGTTCACATGTAATCCAGTCGTCACACTGCTCCGGGTGTTTGGAGCGCAGACTGTTCTTGTGTTCATCGACATACGGGGTCACCAAGGTAGAGTTCTGTAGAACTGTGTAGTGTGCTTGAGACCAAGAATATCCGTCCCTGCATATTATTGAGTCCCCTCCAAGCGTGCCTTTTCCAGTCAGTCTCCCCTCATACCGCGATTTAGGGAGACCTATCTTCTTAAGGCCAGGAATGAAGTCAACACAAAACCCAATGACATCCTCTGTTTGATGGCCCATGGAGATGCTTCCTTCTGGCCTAGCGCGGTTACGGACATATTTCTTTAGGACTCCCATGAACCTCTCAAAGGGGAACATATTGTGTAGAAATACGGGCCCCAGAATGACAATCTCGTCGACTAGATGAACTAGGACGTGCGTCATGATATTGAAGAAGGATGGTGGGAACACCAGCTCGAAACTGACAAGACATTGCGCCACATCACTCCTTAGCCTTGGTATGATTTCTGGATCGATCACCTTCTGAGAGATTGCATTGAGGAATGCACATAGCTTCACAATGGCTAATCGGACGTTTTCCGGTAGAAGCCCCCTCAATGCAACCGGAAGCAGTTGCGTCATAATCACGTGGCAGTCATGAGACTTTAGGTTCTGGAACTTTTTCTCTGGCATATTTATTATTCCCTTTATATTCGACGAGAAGCCAGTCGGGACCTTCATACTGAGCAGGCATTCAAAGAAGATTTCTTTCTCTTCTTTCGTAAGAGCGTAGCTGGCAGGACCTTCATACTGCTTCGGAGGCATGCCGTCTTTTTCGTGCAAACGTTGCAGGTCCTCCCGTGCCTCAGGTGTATCTTTTGTCTTCCCATACACGCCCAAGAAGCCTAGCAGGTTCACGCAAAGGTTCTTCGTCACGTGCATCACGTCGATTGAAGAGCGGACCTCTAGCTCTTTCCAGTAGGGTAGGTCCCAAAATATAGATTTCTTCTTCCACATGGGTGCGTGTCCCTCAGCGTCATTCGGAACAGCTAGTCCGCCGGGACCCTTTCCAAAGATTACGTGTAAATCATTGACCATAGCAAGTACGTGATCACCGGTACGCATGGCGGGCTTCTTCCGGTGATCTGCCTCGCCTTTGAAATGCTTGCCTTTCTTTCGACATTGATGGTTGGTCGGAAGAAATCGACGATGGCCCAGGTACACATTCTTCCTGCATTTGTCCAGGTATATACTTTCAGTGTCATCTAAACAGTGCGTGCATGCGTGGTATCCCTTGTTTGTCTGTCCTGAAAGGTTACTGAGAGCGGGCCAATCGTTGATGGTTACAAACAGCAACGCGTGCAGGTTAAATTCCTCCTGTTTGTGCTCATCCCACGTACGTACACCGTTTCCATTCCACAGCTGTAAAAGTTCTTCAACTAATGGCCTTAGGTACACATCAATGTCGTTGCCGGGTTGCTTAGGGCCTTGGATGAGAACTGGCATCATAATGAACTTCCGCTTCATGCACATCCAAGGAGGAAGGTTATACATACATAGAGTCACGGGCCAGGTGCTGTGATTGCTGCTCTGCTCCCCGAAAGGATTAATGCCATCCGCGCTTAAACCAAACCATACGTTCCTTGGGTCAGCTGCAAACTCAGCCCAGTACTTTCTCTCGATTTTTCTCCACTGCGACCCGTCAGCGGGTGCTCTCAACTTCCCGTCTTTCTTACGGTCCTCACTGTGCCATCGCATCAACTTGGCATGCTCTTCGTTTCTGAACAGACGTTTCAACCGTGGTATTATAGGAGCATACCACATCACCTTCGCAGGAACCCTCTTCCTGGGGGGCTCGCCGTCAACATCACCAGGGTCATCTCGTCTGATCTTATACCGCAATGCACCGCATACCGGGCATGCGTTCAGATCCTTGTACGCACCGCGGTAGAGGATGCAGTCATTAGGGCATGCATGTATCTTCTGCACCTCCAATCCTAGAGGGCATACGACCTTCTTTGCTGCGTATGTACTGTCGGGCAATTCGTTATCCTTTGGAAGCTTCTTCTTCAATATTTTCAATAGCTTCTCAAATCCTTTGTCAGGCACAGCATTCTCTGCCTTCCACTGCAGCAATTCCAGTACGGTACCGAGCTTTGTGTTGCCATCTTCGCAATTGGGGTACAACCCTTTTTTGTGATCCTCTAACATGCGATCGAACTTCAGCTTCTCCTTTTGACTTTCGCATTGCGTCCTTGCATCGACAATGACCCGGCGGAGATCATCATCATCGGGCACTGGTTCCTCTTGATCTTCAGCAGCTTCCCCCCTTGCAGCATCATTGGGCACATCGTCTGGTTCCTCTTGATCTTCAGCAGCTTCCCCCGTTGCAGCATCACCGTATTCAGGGGGCACATAGTTGTCATCGTCCTCTTCTTCTTCGCCGTCTTCCATCATAACCCCTATTTCTCCGTGCCTCGTCCAAACATTATAGTGTGGCATGAAACCCTTGTAAAGCAGGTGGGTGTGAAGGATTTTCCGGTCAGAGTAAGACTTCGTATTCCCACATATAGGGCATGGACAACACATAAAACCATTCTGCTTGTTTGCCTCAGCCACTTCGAGAAAATCATGCACGCCCTTAATGTACTCGGAGGTGTGTCTGTCACCGTACATCCATTGCCGGTTCATCTGCGTGCATTATATATAATTAAGTGTGTCAAAAACCATTACAGAACATCATGAATAGATAATTAAGTGACCAAATTAATAGAAGTTCATCATCACATTAAAACCAAAGTACATACATAGTTCTCATCTAACAACATATATATAGCTCTCCAGAGCATCTAATTAATTAAACCATACATTGAAACTATGTAAAACATTTCAATGCGAAAACAAATGCGATCATAATCGCAACCAAGGTAACAATTGATCCAACGGCATAATGATACCAAGCCTCGGTATGAATGGCATATTTTCTAATCTTTCTAATCTTCAAGCGCATTGCATCCATCTTGATCTTGTGATCATCGACGACATCCGCAACATGCAACTCCAATATCATCTTCTCCTCCTCAATTTTTTTATTTTTTCCTTCAAGTAATTGTTTTCTTCTTCAACTAAATTTAACCTCTCGACAATAGGGTCGGTTAGAATTTCCGGTTCAACCACCTCCTAGATAAATAAAATCTATGTCACGTTGGTCGGTATATTTGTCATAAACAATAAATGAACCAAATAGTTATAAAAAGATAATATATACCACATCCGAATCATAGACAGGACGAGGGCCGACGGGGGCGGATACCAAAACCATCGCACTATGTAATAAGAAGGAATAATAAAAGTAACAAAATTAGACAAGTATCTATCTAAAGTAAGAATTTTTTCCTTTCAGAAAGAAGATAAGAACAAGAGGCTCACCACGGTGGTGCTGGCGACGAGATCGGCGCGGGCGATCGACGGCGGTGAAGACGGGGACGGGACGTGACGGACCGCTAAACCTAGACAAATCTCGGGGAAAATGGAGCTCGGAGGTCGAGTTTCGAGAGGAGAAAGATTAACTAGTGTGGCTCAGACATTTCATCGAACACCTCATGTGCATAGGAGGTGAGCTAGAGCACCCAAATGCCCTCCCCTCGCCGGCCAGAAAAAACAGAGCACTGTGGAGTGCTCTGCTGTGGCGATGGGGTATATATAGGGAACTCATTGGTCCCGGTTCGTGGCACCAACCGGGACTAAAGGCCTTTGGTCCCGGTTGGTGCCACGAACCGGGACCAATGCCCCCTTTAGTCCCGGTTGGTGGCACCAACCGGGACCAAAGGCCTTGTGCTGCCCCGCGTCAAAAGTTTAGTCCCACCTCGCTAGTTGAGAGGGCTCGAGAGTGGTTTATAAGCGCTGCTGCGCCCACCCTCTCGAGCTCCTCTCAACTGCAGGCTTTCGGGCCTAACCGTTCTCTTTGCCTGTGGGGCCTACTGGGCCTTCTGCGGGCCTGAATCCTGGCCCATGGATGGGTTTCAAGTCGTATTCAGGCCGTGGTGGCCCAGTAGGTGGCATAATTTTTTTCTCTGTTTTTTGTTTTCTCTTTTGCTTTATTTGTTTTGTTTTGTTTCTACTTACAACAAAAAACTTATTTATTTTATTTCTAATTACTTATGTATTTTACTTTAATTATTTTATTTTTATTTATTTTACTGCTGCTATTTTTATTTAATTTATTAAGGTTTATTTATTTTAGTTACTATAGTTTATTTTATTTTATTAAGGTTTATTTATTTTTATTTTATTAAGGTTTATTTATTTATTTACTATAAAAAAATGAACATAGATGCGCCTATAGAGAAAATTCAACCTAAATTCATAAAAAAAATTCTATGAAATTCATAGAAATTTACTGTGAATTTAGGTCAAATTCTCTGTATAAGGGCATCTATTTTCACTTTGAGAGGAGCTCCACCAGGCAGAGAGGGACGGGTTTATAAACCGGTGTGAGCGCCCTTCGGTTGGCGAGGTGGGACTAAACACTGGCCGCAACTAGGACCAGCCCTTTAGTCCCGGTTTGTGGTATGAACCGGGACTAAAGGGTGGTGGGCCAGGAGTGTGGCCTATTGGTCCCGGTTTGTCCCACCAACCGGGACCAAAGGGTCCGGACGAACCGGGACCAATGCCCCCACGAGGCCTGGTAGGCCCCTGGCCGCACGAACCAGGACCAATGCTCACATTAGTCCCGGTTCGTGACTGAACCGGGACTAATTTGAATATTGCCCTGTGACCAAAGCCCAGTTTTGTACTAGTGTCTTTGCACATATTTTTGTGGGGACGACAATATTATGGTGTGCTCTATAGCTTATCAAGAATGATGCGGTTTTTGAGAAAACAAATGTGTTTCATATCCTGTTAGTATTATTCATGCATGTACATGATCACTCTGTAATTGGTCGATCCTGCAGAGGCCATGGAAAGAGACATTTTTAGATGGCATCTACCCACCTAGAGGATGAACCAATAAGGTTTTGTCCCATTTTGGATGGCCAGGTAAATTTTGGATTGGAACCATTGCATCTTAAGCCGAGCTTTCTTAACTTTGATGTAAAACAACGTTTTATTCTTGGTTTTGTTGGATGTGTGCATCGCATTATGCAGAGGCCAAATATTTTCTCGCTAGGGTTGTATCACCTCGACATATTGGTTGAATGAAAATGTTATTCATTGAATACACGTAAGCATGCCATCACACGCATGCGTAACATTGGAGTCATCCCTTGTTGTCCCCGTTCTTTATCACGAAAAGAATAATCCACCTCAATCAGCTGGCTGGTGTTCTCATTCATTGGTCATGTTCTTCTGCATCAACCTGCATTTCTTGGAGACACAATATAGCAAAAAAAAAATATTCAGTGCAACGTTCGGAGTACTATCGATGTACCATATATTCACATCCCATGAAGCTCCACTTCCCCACCCACCCCTTGCTGCGGTGGTGTTTACTTTTGCAGCCACCATTGCTAGAAGGGTGTGTCTAGGTCTCAGTCATCAAGTCTCAGTCAAGTGATATCGTATGAAAGAAGAAAAAGAAAAAACTGAAAAGATTTTTTTGTACGAATCTCCATGCAAGATCAAAGGAATATAGCATCAACTGAGACATAATGAAGTCTCAATCGACTGAGACTTAGCAAAACTGTTGGTAGAAACCGCCAGAATGTACCTTGAAATAAGAAAGTAAAACTAAAGGCAACCACACCATTTGAGCGTTTATTTATGTGTAGCCTCTAGTCAAACTCCTAACTGAAATAAATATGATATCTTATTTAGCAAACACACTCATTATTCTCAAAGAATATTTTTCTTGCCCCAAGTATGGATCTTGATACTGCTCACCGTGGTCACACTCTCGTCCTACGAGGAATGAATAGAGCTGCAGCCTACAACTTCATCAATGACAAGTTTAAGGCTAAACTCAACTGCAAGTAGACTCACTCTTATCCCGAACCAGGTTTGGAAAAGCAAAACCATGACCCCTAGGGTCACCTTTTTTGATTGGAACCTAATTAGGAGGGTTAGCTACATGATTAAGAGCTTGCAGGTACTCCAAACATATCGAGAAAGATAGTTGCAGGTGTGGTCAAATAGAATCAGATCTGCACCTGTTCTTCGAATGTAGTTTTTCTAGACCAATTTGGTTCACCTTTGGATCCAAATTTGATAGCTAAATTCTAGTCTATATCTTGCGAATGACACTCAAAAGGTCTTGACCACATAGCACTCAGAACTAAAGGTAGACACTTTTCACAATTCTATCAAATATATAGAAAGCAGAAATGATATTCTTGTCAATTAAAAAATAGAGTAGTATGGAGGTTATCCATGCCGCAAAAGCAATGCTTAATGAAGGTTTAGTGGAGGAGAAAGATGAAGGAAATAAGCCCCCTGATGATAACTACTCCAATTCTTCTCCAATTACAATCTTGCATACTCAACGTGCAGGTCTCTTAGCCTATGTTGATGCCGAATACAACCCTGTGGTGGCAACTGATGAAGCATCTCTTGGAGAGTTTCTGAGAAATGAGCAAAGTGTACATTCAAATTTCATACAAGCAACATCTGCGAATGTCCATTCAAGTTTTTTCTATTTGGCAGTCTAATTAATATGATTAATGGCAGTCTAATTGATTGAACTAATTAGTGCTTCATTTTCTGAAACTGTTCATTTTCACCCTCCAAAAGTTTATTTTTTTTTCAAAAAAGAGTGTATTTATTAACTCATAATAATATATTAGAATGGTATGACATCTGGTTGGACTTGCCAACATTAGTGCATGAGTGGTGATTCCTTTTTGAAGGCGTTTGAAGGCGTTGCCTTGGAGCCTTGCGTCCTTTGTCTGCTAATATATCATTGTGGTTGGTGGTTTGATTTGGAGATACTGTCGTGAGGCTTCTCTTATGTGTATGGCCTCAAGGTTTTCCCCCTCTATGTAAGACAATTTATTTGGCATTATCAATAACTAACACTAATATATATGGTTGTGCGTCACTCGATGCGCAGGCCGAGAGGGTGTTCTCTCCTCTTTAAAAAAAATTAAACTAATAATGAAGCATCAAGGGGATACAAAACTACTCCCTCTGTAAAGAAATATAAGAGTGTTTACATCACTAAGGCAGTGATCTAAACGCTCTCATAATTTCTTTACCGAGGGAGTAGTTATCATGAACGTTCTGGCGTCGATTCTTGGTTGGGATGATTATAAAGCAACCCAGACCACGCCGTCCCCAACGAAGCAAAGCAAGCCCACGCCGTTCCCAACCCAGACCACGCCGTCCCCAACACCATCCATGCCGTTCAACAGATTAGCTGCTGTACCTGTACTACTATTATGGCTCGTCTCAGTGCTTGCCGCAAGGTTCCCACTGCTTGGAGCAGCATCGCCACAACCTAGCAGTAAGTGCCAAAGAAAATGCGGCAGCGTAGACATCCCTTACCCATTCGGGATCGTCCATTCACCCGACGACGACGAAGGCGACGACGACGGCCACTGCGCCATGAACGGCTTTGGCCTGACCTGCAACGAGACAGGGACTAATGGTGGGCGCCACAGGCCATTTGCAGCTGGCAACGTGGAGGTCGTCGGCGTCTCGCTGCAGCAAGGTCAGGCCCGGATGCTGAATGATATCTCCGATTATTGCTACAACACCACCACTCGGGAGATGGTCCGCGACGAGTGGTCGCTGGACTTCGCGGGCACACCCTACATGTTCTCTGACACCACCAACAAGTTCACGGTCATCGGTTGCCAAACCCTGGCGTACATCAACGGCGACGATGGCGACTATGGCGATGGCGGCGACAAGTACATGAGTGGGTGTGTGGCCATGTGCCGGGGAGACGATGTGAGGACGACCCTGAGCAACGGCTCCTGCTCCGGGATAGGGTGCTGCCAGACCGCCATCCCCAAGGGGCTGCAGTACTACTACGTGGAGTTCGACTCTGGCTTCAACACGACCGAGATCCACAACGTCAGCCGCTGCAGCTACGCGGTGCTCATGGACTCGTCCAACTTCACCTTCTCGACGACCTATGCGACCTCGCCGGCGTTCATTAACAACAACGGTGGCCAGGCGCCGTTCGTCATGGATTGGGCCATCGGGAACGAGACGTGCGACGTGTTAGACTGATGATTACCAGTTTGAAAAAGGACCTTTAGTCGCGGTTCGTGACACGAACCGCGACTAAAGGCTCTTTCCGCGCGGGAACGAAAACGGCGCGAAAAAACCTTTAGTCGCGAGTCGTGACACCAACCGCGACTAAAGGTACCCCTTACCCCGCGGTTGGTGTCCCCAACCGGGACTAAAGGCTTGCCTTATATATTCTCCGCGGCCCTCGTCTTCTCCGCGCTAACCACCAAACGCATCCAGGACCTCGTCTTCTCCGCGCCGCCGCCCTCGTCTTCTCCGCGCCGCCCTCGTCTCCGATAGGTGCCCGCCGCCGCCTGCCGTCCTCCTCGCGTGCCTAGAAGAAGAGGGGACCGCCGCCGTCGTCTACTCGCCCGCCTTCTCGCCCGCCGCCGCCTGCCGTCCTCCTCGTCGCCGCGTACTGGATGCGCGCCTTGCCAGCCTCGCGCGCGTGCGGAAACGGCGCCGCCGTGCGTGCCCGTGCTGGTGGTCACCCGTCAGCGAGCGAGAGAGAGAGCAGAGAGAGAAATATACACAATGTTCAGTGAAACTTGAATTCTGTTAACTCAAATTCTGTTAACCCGTGCGGAAACTTGAATTCTGTTAACTCAAATTGAGCAAACTTGAGCTCTAAAATTTTGTCTTAACAAAATATACACAATGGTATTTTATTTGGGAATAATTGTATAAATTTGACCAAAAAAACATCAATTTTCTGTTCTGGTCATAAAAGAAAAGGAAAAAGAAAATGGCATAACTAATTAAATAATTATCCAAAAAATATGTTTAATACCTCAAAATGTTCAGTGAAACATTTGGCACATGTTTTCAACCTTATACATGCAGTTTGACATCTAAAGTATTTCTATTTTTGTTGTTTTCCAAAAATGGCTGAAATGAAAGCAAAACTTAATAGCTCTTAATCATTCAACCGTCGCTGCTCCTCCTCTATGTCCCCTTAATCTTATTTTTTAATTCAACAGTTTGACATGATGTTGGGTTCATTGACCCACATATCGTTAATGGACATGTGTTACAAAATCACCCCGAAGACGTGGAGAAAGACTTGTACAAGTTTCTTAGAAAGCATCAACTCAAAAGTCATATTCTATTTCCTTACCATTTTGGGTGAGTGTTTCTCTCTTGTGCCCATTCTCTTTTGTTTACTCCATGCATGGTATGTCTAATCGATGAATTATGCATGACTGTGCATGTAACGTGTCCGCAGGTTCCACTGGATTCTGCTAAATATTGAACTTCACACCTCCAGAGTTCTAATCATGGACTCTATGGATTCGGATTCAAAGCGTTGGGCCGACATGAGAAAAATGCTGCAAAAGTAATTATTTTCAATCATTTGAGCTCTATATCGATCGGTCTCTTTCGTTCATTTCCTAATATCAAGTAACTAATAACTCCCTTGTTCATTTAATTTTCTTTGCCCTGTAGGATTTGGAGACGGTTCTCAGAAGAAATTGTCGGTGAATTCAAACATGAGCTAGATTTTAGAAGGTTAGTTAATGTGGATAAGCAGCCACCGGGGACCAATCTATGTGGATACTATGTTTGTGAGAATATCCGGAGACACACCTCTGAGCGGAAGGCATCGGATAGCGTGCGGAAGGCGACGGATAACTTGCGGAGGAGGCTTAGTCCAGAAGCTCGCTTCCGACCAATTCAAGATGAATTAGCAGGATTTTTCATGAGGGAAGTCATCAATCCTAAAGGAGAACACTATACCGAGGACGAAGAAATTTATATGCATACCCAAGATTGAAACTTGTTCGAAGTTGTATATGGTCATCCATCCTAATTGTGTATGGAAACTTGTTCGAAGTTGTATATGGTCACCCGAGATTGAATATATATTATATATTCCTCTTGAATTCTTCTTGTTTGAAATTTCATATGCATGTATAGTAGCGTAGAATATGTGTACTGAAACTTCATCAAAATTAAAATAAAACATAAAATAAAATATAAAAGAAATAAAACACTACAAATTAAAAAGAAACCAGGTTTAGGGGGGCTAAAACCCTAAACCTGTGGAGGAGGCCTTTAGTCCCGGTTAGCCACGAGAACCGGGACTAAAGGTCCTCCGCCCCGACGGACTCCTGGCGCCCACGTGGACGGGCCTTTAGTCATGGTTCGTAAGAGGCGCGACTAAAGGGGGGGGCCTTTAGTCACGCATATTTAGTCCCGGTTGCACAGCTGGAATTAATGGCCTTTGCGAACCGGGACTAAAAGCCTATTTTCTACCGGTGAGCTAGTCTTGCGACAGGAGCGTCGCTAGTCTTGCGCCACGGGCGCCACCGCCTCTGCATGCGCCATGCATGCAGTAGAGACGGTATTATCCGCTGCTGACTCTCCACGAGATTAGGATCGATGGTTAGCTTGGCTAGCGTGTGCGTGTGTATTCTCTCTCCCTCTCTCTCCCTGATGTACTGCTATATATCTTTGTATTCCTGTGAGAGATGAATACAACTTGAATATTGAGCTCATACTTATAGTTTAACATGGTATCAGTTTTGTGATCCTCCTTTCTCGCTTCCGCCATGGCCGAGGAAACCTCCGACGCCGCGGCCGCCGCCGCCCTGGGCGCTCCTCAGGCTTCCTCCTCGCCTGCCCCTCCCCCACCGGCCACCTCCCCTCTGCAGGTCGCCCCCTCCCCTCTGCCGTTCCTTGCCGCCCCTACCCTCCCCCACTTCAAGACGGCGGCGCAGCTCCATGCCGAGCGCGTCGAAGGCGCCAACATCTTCCACCGCGTCCGCATCGTCCTCGCCATGCAGGGGAAGAACTACTCCATCTGGCGTGGGCTGATGGAAGAGGCCTTCGATCAGTTCGACGTGAACGCCCACGTCTCGCCCGACTTCTCCGATCATCAGCACGACCCGACGTGGACCATCATCAACAAAGCGGTAAAAACCTGGTTCTACAACACCATATGTCCTGAACTTCTCGGGTTTGTTCAGGACCGGAAAGCCACGGCCTTTGAGCTTTGGTCCAAGCTGGAAGCGCTCTTCCTCAACAACCAGCGCTCCCGGCAGTTCCATCTCCAGACGGAGCTCTACGCCGTGAAGCAGGGCGACTCCACCATCCCGGTCTTCTGCGCCCGGCTCAAGTGCGTCGCGGACGCCCTCCGCAACGTCAATAAGCCCGTCGACGACGATGAGCTGGTGATCCAGCTTCTTCGGGGCGTCAACCGAGATCGCCACGGGATGACGGCTGCCATCATCGAGAACTCGACAAACCCCGTGCCCTTCGAGCAGGCCGTCGGCATGTTTCTCCACGACGAGATGACGTCCGGCGGCGCCTTCCCGGCCGGTTCCCACACCGCTCTTGCGGCTCACGGCCGTCCCCCTGCTCCATCTCCGGGGGGCGTCTCCGGCAGCGTCACCAAGCAGCAGGGCGGTGGCAGCAAGCCCGGCACCCCCTCGCCGAACCAAGGCGCCAACAAGCGGCGGCACTACACCAACAACGGGGGGGTACCAGGGTGCGTCCTCCGGCCCCAATCCCTGGACTGGGCATGTGTACGCCTACCCGATGCCTCTCCCGCCGCCGCCCCGGGCACTCCCGGGCCTCCTCGGCTCTCGTCCTCAGGCGCACGCCGCGTTCGGCGGCCCTCCGCAGCCGCTCCAGCCAGCGTACGGGTACACCTACGGCGACCCTCATCTGCAGCCTGCACCCATGCCGGCGTTCCCTCCGCAGCAGCAGTACCTCCATCACCACCACCAGCAGCAGGCGTACCTTCCGGCCCCGCCACAGCAGCAGTTCCTGCCTCCGCCGCCCGCCACGGCCTCTGATTCACACGGCGTCGACCACGCCGCCTTGATGGGCGCTCTTCACAACCTGTCCCTACAGTCTCCGAGCGGCGGCTGGGTCGCGGACTCCGGCGCCTCCGCTCACATCACCTCGGATCCTGGTAAGCTTTCCTCCGTCGTCCCTGTATCAGGTTATCCCCCAGTTTATGTCGGTAATGGTAGTTCCCTGCACATTAGTCACGTTGGTTCTGCTGCTCTTCCAAACCCACATCGGCCTCTCTATCTCAATAACGTCCTTGTTGCACCTGATCTCATCAAAGATTTATTGTCTGTTCGTCGTTTAACTACTGATAACAACTGTTCCGTTGAATTTGATCCCCGTGGCCTCTCTGTGAAGGATTTTGCAACCAAGGCGGAGGTCCTCCGGTGCAACAGTAGCGGCGAACTGTACGACATTTTTCCACCGGCTGCCCCCACTGCCTACGTCGCCACCGTCTCACGCCTTACAGATCTTTGGCACCGGCGTTTGGGTCACCCCGGCGATGCCACTTTTCGCACCAATAAAAATTTAGATCATTGTAATAAAAGTGTTTCTGATGGGCGCTTGTGCCATGCTTGCCAGACTGGAAAACATGTTCGTTTACCTTTCAGTTCCTCTCTTAGTTCCACCACTGGTCCATTTGAATTACTCCATTGTGATCTTTGGACTGCCCCTTTATCTAGTGTCTCTGGCAACAAATATTATCTCTTAGTCATTGATGATTTCTCGTGCTACCGATGGACTTTTCCTCTCAAACAGAAATCCGATGTCCCTGCCGTGTTTCGTTACTTTCATGCCTAAGTCCGCACGCATTTCGGTCGTACCATCCGTACTCTCCAATGCGACAACGGACGTGAGTTTGACAGTACCCAAAACCGCGACTTTCTACTTCCCTTTGGCATGGTGATGCGCTTCTCCTGCCCTTACACGTCCCCCCAGAACGGGAAAGCCGAGCGTGCTATTCGTTCGACGAACGATGTGGTCCGCACGCTCTTACTTCAAGCATCCATGCCTCCTCGCTACTGGGCCGATGCTCTCACCACCGCCACCCTCCTTCTAAACCTTCGTCCCACCAAAAAGTTGTCCCTCACCACGCCTCACGAAACCCTTCATCACACACCACCCTCTTATTCTCACCTGCGTGTTTTTGGGTGCTTATGCTACCCCAACACCGAGGCCACCGCACCACACAAACTAGCCGCCCGCTCCGTCGCGTGTGTCTTCATCGGCTACCCTCTCGATCACAAGGGCTATCGCTGCCTCGACCGCTCCACCAACAAAGTGTACACATCCCGGCACATTGTCTTTGATGAGTTTGTTTTCCCCTTTTCTAGCACCCCGGCGGCCTCACCACCGATGGACTTTTCCCACCCAGCCTCGTACGACGGCCCAGCCCTCTCCTCCGCTCCTGTGATCACACCGCCTATCTTCTTCTTTACGTCGACGACATCATTCTTACGGCCTCATCAACCTCTTTTCTTCACTACATCATCTCTCTCCTTCGTGGCGAATTCTCTATGACTGACCTCGGTACACTCTCTCATTTCCTTGGCATTGCCGTGACTCACTCACCCACAGGGCTCCATCTTTCTCAACGGCAGTATGCCTTGGATATCATAGAGCGTGCTGGCATGGCCGATTGTCATCCCATCCGCACTCCCATCGACTCTGGCGCCAAACTCTCCATCACTGACAGTGATCTCCTCGATAACCCTACTATCTATCGTAGTCTAACCGGCGCCCTCCAATACATGACTATCACTCGTCCTGACCTGTCCTATGCCGTTCAGCAGGCATGTCTCTTCATGCATGCCCCACGTTCCTCCCACTATAATCTTGTCAAACGCATCATTCGTTATCTCAAAGGCACCCTGGACTACGGTCTCCACATTTATCCATCCTCACCGTCCACTCTCTTAGCATATTCCGATGCGGATTGGGCAGGCTGCCCCGACACACGACGCTCCACCTCTGGTTTTTGCGTTTTTCTCGGGGATAACTTGATATCTTGGTCGTCGAAGCGACAACTTACTGTTTCCAGGTCGAACGCTGAGGCGGAGTACCGGGCTGTTGCCCACGTCGTTGCCGAGACCGCTTGGCTCCGCCAGTTGTTGCAAGAGCTCCACCAGCCTATCGCCAAGTCTACGGTTGTGTATTGTGATAATGTCTCTGCTGTGTACATGTCAGCAAACCCAGTGCAGCATCGACGCACCAAACACATTGAGATTGACATTCACTTCGTCCGTAACAAGGTTTCACTCGGTGAGGTCCGAGTGCTTCATGTCCCTACATCATCTCAGTACGCGGATATCTTCACCAAGGGTCTTCCCACTGCTACATTCGTGCAGTTCCGGACCAGTCTCAACATTCGGCAAGCCCACGATGAGACTGCGGGGGGCTGTTAGATTGATGATTACCAGCTTGAGCTGGTCTTGCGACAGGAGCGTCGCGAGTCTTGCGCCACGGGCGCCACCGCCTCTGCATGCGCCATGCATGCAGTAGAGCCGGTATTATCCGCTGCTGACTCTCCACGAGATTAGGATCGATGGTTAGCTTGGCTAGCGTGTGCGTGTGTATTCTCTCTCCCTCTCTCTCCCTGATGTACTGCTATATATCTTTGTACTCCTGTGAGAGATGAATACAACTTGAATATTGAGCTCATACTTATAGTTTAACACGACGTAGCCCGCAAGAAGCCTGTGTCCTACGCGTGCGTCAGCAACAACAGCGAGTGCTTCAACTCGCTCAATGGACCAGGCTACATCTGCAACTGTTCCAAAGGTTTCCATGGTAATCCTTACCTGCAAGATCCGGAGCACGGATGCAAAGGTACGTAAAACTGCTTATCCATCCATCAATTTACTACTCCAGGGTTTGGCACTTTGGATGCATCCATCATTTGGAGTACTATTTATTATCAACATCGTAGTCTGGACTTCTTATTTACAAAAAGTAAGATTTTTTTTTGGAAAAGGAAGCGTGCCCCCGGCCTCTGCATCTGAACGATGCATGCAGCCATATTATTAAAAGACAAAGAGTTGGGCTTTGCCCCCGGCCTCTGCATCTGAACGATACAAAAAGTAAGATGTATTACATAATTAAGCAAGATTAACTTAGTGGAAGAACCTTAATTTCGTAAGATGTCTTTCGTCACTTTTTATCTTGCAAAAGTGTGATGTGCTTGCCTTGATGTTCTTTCTAACCTGAAACCAAAGAACAATTGTTCTACAGTATTTTTGGATTAATACATCAACAAACTACAATATTTACGACCAGCAAAGAAACCGCAAAGAAATAAACTGAAAGTTGGGCTCAACCAATACCTGCTCTTGGAATTGGGAACATGAGATTATCTGGTGGATCTGGTTCTCATTCATGTGCACTAATCCATCCTATCAAGGTAATCAAATGCTGTGCTTTGATTCTGTGTTTGAACCCTTGCTTTAAAGTAGATGCAATGGTAGTGAAAAACGTGTTAGAGCAATCTTTATATATACTACACAAGAAACATTCATTACCAACTAGTTAACTTCGCCAAGTGTTAATTCTTCAGACATTGAGGAATGCTTTGCAAGACACTATTTACAACAAGAAAAGAAACAGCAAAGAAATAAAGTGAGAGTTGGGCTCAACCAATTCTCCTTTTCTTGGGAACATGTGATTATCTAGTGGATCTGGTTCTCAAAGTGTTAGAATCATAGATGTGCACTAATCCATCCTTTCAAGGTACTCAAATGCTTTGCTTTGATTCTGTGTTCCAACGCTTGCTTTAAACTAGATGAAATGGTAGTTGAAAACGTGTTGGAGAAACTGTCATTACCAATTCGTTAACATCCTCAAGTGTTAATTTTTCAGACATTGATGAATGCAAGCTCCCTCATCTGTATCGCTGCACAAATGGCGGAGTCTGCAGAAACAGGTTGGGAGGCTATGACTGTCCATGCAAATTTAGATTGAAAGGCCACGCCAAAGGGGGAACCTGCATAGATCATTTCCCTCTAGCAGCAAAGGTGGCAGTCTGTAAGTACTCTACTGCACTCCACTGTGGGTATTTTTGTTCATAGCTCATAGTGCAACGAACATTAGTACACATCACGCTGGGTGAGATCTGTTCCAGTAGAATCTATCACCACACAAACCCTCATGTTGCCAATCTAATTCATCAACAAAGAAACACATGTATGACATGCCAACTGCTTGTACATCTCTTGATGGATGCAGGCCATATGATTGCTTCAAAGGATTTCAATCATTCAGTTGTATATATATGCTGCTTAATTTCTATAAATGGCCTGGCTGTAATTTACGACCTACATGATTTCCTTGTCTTTTAAGAGCTCAATTTCCTTGAAGTTGTTCTATGGATTCAGATTCGGCAGTCGAGTTTCAGCCCCTTGACGGTCTTGATTGAGATTTCTTTTCCTTCTTGTAATTCTAGTGGTAATTTGTTTTAGATTCCGAGTAGATGAGCAAAGGAAACTATTAAGTTCTTATACTAAATATTTCTGCTAGAATTGTAACTACGATTTTAATTATATAAAGTAATTTGTTTTATGTCTGTCTAGGTACAATAGGTGGCATTCTTCTCATGGTGATTATATCGTTTCTTGTTATTCTTCACAAAGAGAAAAAGAAGACGGAAGAATTCTTCAAAAAGAATGGTGGCCCTACATTAGAGAAGGCAATTGTCATTAAACTTTTCAAAAAGGACGAGCTCAAGCCTATTTTGAAGAAGAGCAACTTTATTGGAAAAGGTTGCTTTGGTGAAGTTTACAAGGGCATTCTTGACAATAAACTAGTTGCAGTAAAGAAGCCGATTAATGGTTCTGTGCTAGAGAGTGACCAATTTGCAAATGAAGTCATCATTCAATCTCAAGTCATCCACAAGAACATTGTTAGGCTCATTGGTTGTTGCCTTGAAGTCGATGCCCCCATGCTGGTCTACGAGTTTATCTCCCAAGGTAGCCTCCATGACATTCTTCACAACAGCAATAACAAGGTGGCTCTCAACTTGGATGCCCGTCTAAGTATTGCTGCACATTCAGCCGATGGTCTAGCTTATATGCACTCAAAAACAAATACTAGAATTCTACACGGTGATGTGAAAACAGCTAATATACTTTTGGATGATAACTTCATACCCAAGATTTCAGATTTCGGCATATCTAGGCTGATTGCATGTGACAAGGAACACACTGCATCAATCATTGGCGACAGGAATTATATGGATCCGGTGTATCTACAAGAAGGCTTACTCACTGAAAAAAGTGATGTCTACAGTTTTGGAGTTGTGATCCTGGAACTTATTAGCAGGGAGAGGGCAATGCATTCTGATAATAATAAGTTGGTAAAGAATTTTCTTGAAGCCCATAAGAAACAAAAGAAAGCAACCCAGTTTTTCGACAAGGAAATTGCAATAACAAATGATTTGGAGATCCTTGAAAATTTAGCAAGTATAGCTGTGGAATGCCTTAGCCTTGACGTGGATCAAAGGCCAACAATGATGGAGGTAGCTGAGAGGCTACTCATACTAAGCCGATCTTGTAAGTTGTAAGATGTTTGTCACTAAGTTATTTTTAAATAATGGGCAGCAGAGTTCTCCTACAATATTCGTAAACGTGTCTCTAGGGAGGCTGAATTTATGTACGCTCCATCTGTAACCGTGTTCTGAAGAAGTGCTTTTTTACCAAAGGCGAAGTATCGAGTAATTTTTTTGAGCTAATTTTTCTTATTATTAGAACTGGGTTTAGATTATTAGATTTTGCTTTTGAGTCATGCATGTAGTTGAATGGTAGAACTTGAGGCTGCGGGCAGTGTGTGCACATATACAAGTCAATAGTCTTAGTTAGTTGAGTCAGTCTTCGAAGGAAAGTGGATGCATGTGTGGGCGTCGTTAGGTGAGTAGCATGCACGTACTGCATGGATAACATTAGTTGTTACTTGTTAGAACGGCTTAGTTGTGGACCTGGTAATCAGCAGCGTCGTGCGTTTTTAGGAGCGAGGAGACCGGCCGAAACCTAGTGGCCAGATACACTAGTAGAAAAAGGGCCTAATGTTCAGCTCATTAGTTCCGGTTTGCAATTGAACCGGCACTAATGTGACCATTAGTGCCGGATCCAACGGCTAGGCGGGCGGCTGTCATTAGTCCCGGTTCTTGGCGAATCTTTAGTACCGGTACGTGTGAAAGTCTAAATATTCTGCCTTGGTCCATCGGTTATATAATGAACGGCACGTGTAGTGTGTAGAGTTTCAAAGCACTTTACAAGCTGTATGAAAAATCATGACTTCCTTTTCGCCCTCACTTTTCCGCCCCCACTTTCGCATTAGTTGTGTTCAAGCGAAACCTCACGTTGTTATTCCTTTTCTGGATTTTTCTTTTTTTGAATGGTTATCTGGGGAAGTGAATCTCCACCCGAATATATTCAATTGAATTTGCTTAGAAGCCTTGCAGATCCATACAAGATGGGTTCAAGCGAAACGTGTCGAAGAAAAGCACTCAGGGAGCAGCAGGCAGGTGCCGCGCCCAGGCACAGCCACCGGCCAACGTGTCGCAACTAATGACAGTAAGAGTATAGGTAGTAGATAACAAACCAGGGCAGCAGTACCTTACTGTGACTGGGCTGGGCTGCAAGGCTAAGATGGGGATGGGAACTTGGTGGTGGACCTGGAGAGGGGAGGAAACGGCAGAGAAGAGTGGCTGTGCTACAAGGCTAATAACTGGTATGGTTTGCCCCTTGCTGTGACACTTGCTCCTCGATAGCCTGCTCTTTCTTTTTATGGCTATTAAAATTTGGAAGATCGGAACATATGCACAACATACAAAATAGTACAACTAGTAACCAGAAATAGTTAGAAGGTTATAAAGATGCATTATTAAGGGACTACATTGATATAGGCAATACTTGTTAGTCATCTCTTTGTGTCTAGAATATAATGGATCTTGTTAACATGACTTGTCGTGAGGATTTCTAAGAAAAGACTATACACATAAGTAGACTGATCTTGTCTTCTCCAGTTGTTGACATACATACAGTTTAAAGGTACCTAATGTAGTTTGAGAGACGAGTTGACCATACAGATAAAAAAGTATATTAGCTAGAGCAGGCCAGCAAGGAGGAGCAAGGTTGAGCACCCAGCGGAACAGCCACAAGATATATTAGGGCTGGGATGAGAGGATGATTGGGTTGGGATGCTGCGGCCGTGCGCGCCGGCACAGTGAGGCTATTTTTCAGAGGGAAAAGCAGGGGACGTCGGTACCTTGCGTCGGCGCAGCGACCGGCCAGCTTAGTCGGAGGTGAAGCAGGATAGGCCAGCGGATTCGGAGGTGAGGAAGGTCGATGCGTCGGAGTGGCCAGGGACCCCGGTCGCCAGAGATCCCTCGGACGGCGGCGGGTGAAGACAGAGAAAAAGAACTTGTTGTGTGACAAAAAATAAGGTGGTACAAAAACCTTTACACACAAAAAAAGAAACTTAAGAAGCTGCTATAAAATTCATATGTTGTTTCTCAATTTTTTCCTGACATTTTAAAATGTTAGATTATGTCTTCTTGGTCTCGACTTAACAAGTAAAAAAATCCCTTCCTCACAGCATCCATGCCGTCAACAATCGCCGGCCACCCATGACTCCATGCTCGCCCCTAGGCTGCCTGTGCTCTTCAGCCGCCCACGCCACCCCGCTCGTCCTCCGCCCCGTGCTCGCCGGCAACCCGCTTCCTACTGTCGCCGGTTGCATCACAGCAGTGCCAGTTGTAGCAAACACAGAGTAGCTGTGGCGATCATGTGTTTTTTTTGTCGTATCTATGATGACGTCGCTATTGCAAGAGATCGCCACTTCCGCGTAGCTTATTGTGTTTGATAGGATGGAAGCAGAGTGTGCTTCTTTGTGTGTTTTCTTTTCATCTTTCTTTTGTATTCTACATATTAATTTGTCCATAAAATTTAAGTTTATTATTTTTCCTCACAAATAGTATATATATAATGGGAGTTCATGTGAAAAGATTGCATTTTTTGAAATTGTATTCTTTTTCTTTCAATTTTCCAAACTTGTGGCAAGGGGTTGAATCTCTTAAAACTCTGAGTGGATCTCAGTACAGGGTGTTGGAAATATGCCCTAGAGGCAATAATAAATGGTTATTATTATATTTCTTTGTTCATGGTAATTGTCTATTATTCATGCTATAATTGTATTGTCCGGAAATCGTAATACATGTGTGAATACATAGACCACAACCTGTCCCTAGTAAGCCTCTAGTTGACTAGCTCGTTGATCAACAGATAGTCATGGTTTCCTGACTATGGACATTGGATGTCATTGATAACGGGATCACATCATTAGGAGAATGATGTGATGGACAAGACCCAACTTAAGCATAGCATAAAAGATCGTGTAGTTTCGTTTGCTAGAGCTTTTCCAATGTCAAGTATCTTTTCCTTAGACCATGAGATCGTGCAACTCCCGGATACCGTAGGAGTGCTTTGGGTGTGCCAAACGTCACAACGTAACTGGGTGACTATAAAGGTGCATTACGGGTATCTCCGAAAGTGTCTGTTGGGTTGGCACGGATCGAGACTGGGATTTGTCACTCCGTGTGACGGAGAGGTATCTCTGGGCCCACTCGGTAATGCATCATCATAATGAGCTCAATGTGACTAAGGCGTTAGTCACGGGATCATGCATTGCGGTACGAGTAAAGAGACTTGCCGGTAACGAGATTGAACAAGGTATTGGGATACCGACGATCGAATCTCGGGCAAGTAACATACCGATTGACAAAGGGAATTGCATACGGATTGATTGAATCCTCGACACCGTGGTTCATCCGATGATATCATCGTGGAACATGTGGGAGCCAACATGGGTATCCAGATCCCGCTGTTGGTTATTGACCGGAGAGGCGTCTCGGTCATGTCTGCATGTCTCCCGAACCCGTAGGGTCTACACACTTAAGGTCCGGTGACGCTAGGGTTGTAGAGATATATGTATGCGGAAACCCGAAAGTTGTTCGGAGTCCCGGATGAGATCCCGGACGTCACGAGAGGTTCCGGAATGGTCCGGAGGTAAAGATTTATATATGGGAAGTCTTATTTTGGTCGCCGGAAAAGTTTCGCACTTTATCGGTATTGTACCGGGAGTGCCGAAAGGGGTCCGGGGGTCCACCAAGGGGGTCCACCAGCCCCGGGGGGCCACATGGGCTGTAAGGGGTGCGCCTTGGCCTATATGGGCCAAGGGCACCAGCCCCAAGAGGCCCATGCGCAAGAGATAAGAAAAAGGGAGAGTCCTAAAGGGGGAAGGCACCTCCGAGGTGCCTTGGGGGGGAAGGACTCCCCCCTGGCCGCACCCTTCCTTGGAGGAAGGGGCAAGGCTGCGCCCCCCCTCTCCCTTGGCCCTATATATAGTGGGGGGAAGGGAGGGCAGCAACATCTAAGCCTTGGGCGCCTCCCTCCTCCCCTGCAACACCTCTCTCTCTCTCGCAGAAGCTTGCGAAGCCCTGCCGGAGAGCCGCTACATCCACCACCACGCCGTCGTGCTGTTGGATCTCCATCAACCTCTCCTTCCCCCTTGCTGGATCAAGAAGGAGGAGACGTCGCTGCACCGTACGTGTGTTGAACGCGGAGGTGCCGTCCGTTCGGCACTCGGTCATCGGTGATTTGGATCACGGCGAGTACGACTCCGTCATCCACGTTCATTGGAACGCTTCCGCTCGCGATCTACAAGGGTATGTAGATCCACTCCTTTCCCCTCGTTGCTAGTAGACTCCATAGATGCATCTTGGTGAGCGTAGGAAAATTTTTAAATTATGCTACGATTCCCAACAGTGGCATCATGAGCCAGGTCTATGCGTAGTTACTATGCACGAGTAGAACACAAAGTAGTTGTGGGCGTTGAGTTTGCCAATTCTTCTTGCCGCTACTAGTCTTTTCTTGTTTCGGCGGCATTGTAGGATGAAGCGGCCCGGACCGACCTTACACGTACTCTTACGTGAGACAGGTTCCACCGACTGACATGCACTAGATGCATAAGGTGGCTAGCGGGTGTCTGTCTCTCCTACTTTAGTCGGAACGGATTCGATGAAAAGGGTCCTTATGAAGGGTAAATAGAAATTGGCAAATCACGTTGTGGTCATACGTAGGTAAGAAACGTTCTTGCTAGAAACCTACAAACCACGTAAAAACTTGCAACAACAATTAGAGGACGTCTAACTTGTTTTTGCAGCAAGTGCTATGTGATGTGATATGGCCAGAAGATGTGATGAATGATATATGTGATGTATGAGATTGATCATATTCTTGTAATAGGAATCACGACTTGCATGTCGATGAGTATGACAACCGGCAGGAGCCATAGGAGTTGTCTTTATTATTTTGTATGACCTGCGTGTCATTGAATAACGCCATGTAAATTACTTTACTTTGTTGCTAAACGAGTTAGCCATAGAAGTAGAAGTAATCGTTGGCGTGACGACTTCATGAAGACACAATGATGGAGATCATGATGATGGAGATCATGGTGTCATGCCGGTGACAAAGATGATCATGGTGCCCCGAAGATGGAGATCAAAGGAGCATAATGATATTGGCCATATCATGTCACTATTTGATTGCATGTGATGTTTATCATGTTTTTGCATCTTATTTGCTTAGAACGACGGTAGCAAGTAGGATGATCCCTTATAATAATTTCAAGAAAGTGTTCACCCTAACTGTGCACCGTTGCGAAGGTTCGTCGTTTCGAAGCACCACGTGATGATCGGGTGTGATAGATTCTTACGTTCGAATACAACGGGTGTTGACGAGCCTAGCATGTACAGACATGGCCTCGGAACACACGCAATACACTTAGGTTGACTTGACGAGCCTAGCATGTACAGACATGGCCTCGGAACACGGAGGACCGAAAGGTCGAGCATGAGTCGTATAGAAGATACGATCAACATGGAGATGTTCACCGATCTTGACTAGTCCGTCTCACGTGATGATCGGACACGGCCTAGTTAAACTCGGATCATGTTTCACTTAGATGACTAGAGGGATGTCTATCTGAGTGGGAGTTCATAATCAGATGAACTTCATTATCATGAACATAGTCAAAAAGGTATTTGCAAATTATGTCATAGCTTGCGCTTTAGTTCTACTGGTTAAGATATGTTCCTAGAGAAAATTTAGTTGAAAGTTGGTAGTAGCAATTATGCGGACTGGGTCCGTAAACTGAGGATTGTCCTCATTGCTGCACAGAAGGCTTATGTCCTTAATGCACCGCTCGGTGTGCTGAACCTCAGCGTCGTCTGTAGATGTTACGAAACATCTGACATACACGTTTTGATGACTACGTGATAGTTCAGTGCGGTTTAGAATTGTGGCACCAAAGACGTTTTTGAAACGTCGCAGAACATGTGAGATGTTCCGAAGACTGAAATTGGGATTTCAGACTAGTGCCCACGTCAAGAGGTATGAGACCTCTGACAAGTTTCTTAAGCCTGCAAACTAAGGGAGAAAAGCTCAATCGTTGAGCGTGTGCTCAGATTGTCTGAGTGCCACAATCGCTTGAATCGAGTGGGAGTTAATCTCCCAGATGAGATAGTGATAGTTCTCCATAGTCACTGCCACCAAGCTAGTAGAGCTTCGTGATGAACTATAACATATCAAGGATAGTTATGATGATCCTTGAGCTATTCGCGATGTTTGACACCGCGAGAGTAGAAATCAAGAAGGAGCATCAATTGTTGATGGTTAGTAAAACCACTAGTTTAAGAAGGGCAAGGGCAAAAGGGATACTTCATGAAACAGCAAGTCGTTTGCTGCTCTAGTGAAGAATCCCAAGGTTGAACCCAAACCCGAGACTAAGTGCTTCTGTAATGAGAGGAACGGTCACTGAAGCAGTACTACCCTAGATACTTGGTAGATGAGAAGGCAGGCAAGGTCGACAGAAGTATATTGGATATACGTTATATGAATGTGTACTTTACTAGTACTCCTAGCAGCACCAGGGTATTAGATACTGGTTCGGTTGCTAAGTGTTAGTAACTCGAAATAAAAGCTGCGGAATAAATGGAGACTAGCTAAAGGTGAGATGACGATATGTGTTGGAAGTGTTTCCAAGGTTGATGTGATCAAGCATCGCATGCTCCCTCTACCATCGAGATTTGGTGTTTGCGTTGAACATGATTGGATTATGTTTACCGCAAAACGGTTATTCATTTAAGGAGAATAATGGTTACTCTGTTTATTTGAATAATACCTTCAATGGTCTTGCACCTAAAATGAATCTCGATCGTAGTGATACACATGTTCATGCCAAAAGATATAAGATAGTAATGATAGTACCACATACTTGTGGCACTGCCACTTGAGTCATATTGGTGTAGAACGCATGAAGAAGCTCCATGTAGATGGATCTTTGGACTCACTCGTTTTTGAAAAGATTGAGACATGCGAACCATGTCTATTGGTATATATGCATGAAGAAACTCCATGCAGATGGATCGTTTGGACTCACTTGATTTTGAATCACTTGAGACATGCAAATCATACCACATGGGCAAGATGACTGAAAGGCCTCGTTTTCAGTAAGATGGAACAAGAGAGCAACTTATTGGAAGTAATACATTTTGATGTATGCAGTCCAATGAGTGCTGAGGCATGCAGTGGATATCGTTATGTTCTTACTTCACAGATGATTTGAGTAGATGCTGAGTGTATTTACTTGATGAAACACTAGTCTGAATTATTGAAAGGTTCAAGTAATTTCAGAGTGAAGTTGAAGATCGTCGTGACAAGAGGATAAAATGTCTGTGATATGATCATAGAGATGAGTATCTGAGATACGAGTTTGGCACACAATTGAGACATTGTGGAAAGTGTTTCACAATTAATACCGCCTGGAACACCATAGTGTGATGGTGTGTCCGAACATCATAACTGCACCCTATTGGATATGGTGCATACCATGATGTTTCTTATCAAATTACCACTATCGTTTATGGGTTAGGCATTAGAGACAACCGCATTCACTTTAAAAGGGGCACCACGCAATTCCGTTGAGACGACACCGTTTATAGAAACCTAAGTTGTCGTTTCTTAAAAGTTTGGGGCTGCGATGCTTATGTGAAAAAGTTTCAGGTGATAAGCTCGAACCCAAAGCGGATAAATGCATCTTCATAGAATACCCAAAAACAGTTGGGTATACCTCCTATTTCAGATCTGGAAGCAAAAGTAATTGCTTCTAGAAACGAGTCCTTTCTCGAGGAAAAGTTTCTCTCGAAAGAATTGAGTGGGAGGATGGTGGAGACTTGATAAGGTTATTGAACCGTCGCTTCAACTAGTGTGTAGCAGGGCACAGGAAGTTGTTCCTGTGGCACCTACACCAATTGAAGTGGAAGCTTATGATAGTGATCATGAAACTTCGGATCAAGTCACTACCAAACCTCGTAGGACGACGAGGATGCGCACTACTTCAGAGTAATGCGTGATCCTGTCTTGGAAGTCATGTTGCTAGACAACAATGAACCTACGAGCTATGGAGAAGCGATGGTGGGCCCATATTCCGACGAATGGCTCGAGGCCATGAAATCCGAGATAGAATCCATGTATCAGAACAAAGCATGGACTTTGGTGAACTTGCCCGATGATCGGCAAGCCATTGAGATAAATGGATCTTTAAGAAGAAGACGGACATGGACGGTAATGTTACCGTCTATGAAGCTCGACTTGTGGCAAAGAGTATTTTCACAAGTTCAAGGAGTTGACTACGATGAGTTTTTCTCATCCGTAGCGATGCTTAGGTCCGTCGGAATCATGTTAGCATTAGCTACATTTATGAAATCTGGCAGATGGATGTCAAAACAAGTTTCCTTACCAGTTTTCGTAAGGAAAGGTTGTATGTGATACAATCAGAAAGGTTTTGTCGATCCTAAGGATGCTAAAAGGTATGCTAGCTCCAGCGATCCTTCCATGGATTAGAGCAAGCATCTCGGAGTCAGAATATACGCTTTGATGGGGTGATCAAAGTTTTTGGGTTTATACAAAGTTTGTTAGAAACTTGTATTTACAATAAAGTGAGTGGGAGCGCTACAACATTTCTGATAAGTATATGTGAATGACATATTGTTGATCCGAAATGATGTAAAATTTCTGGAAAGCATAAAGGGTTGTTTGAAAGGAGTTTTTCAAAGGAAGACCTGGATAAAGCTACTTACATATTGGGCATCAAGATCCATAGAGATAGATCAAGACGCCTGATGATACTTTCAAAAGACAGCACACCTTGACATGATTTTGAAAGAGTTCAAAATAGATCAGCAAAGAAGGAGTTCTTGGCTGTGTTACAAGGTGTGAGTATTGAGTGAGACTCAAGACCTGACCACAGCAGAAGATAGAGAAAGGACGAAGGTCGTCCCCTATGCTTTAGACATAGGCTCTATAGTATGCTATGCTGTGTACCGCACATGTAGTGTGCCTTGCCATGAGTTGGTCAAGAGGGTACAATGGTGATCCGGGAAAGGATCTCATGACAGCGGTCGAACTTATCCTTAGCACCTAGTGGATTAAGGAATTTTCTCGATTATGGAGGTGGAAAGGAGTTCGTCGTAAAGGGTTACGTCGATGCGAACTTTGACACTAATCCGGATGACTCTGAGTAGTAAACCGGATTCGTATAGTAGAGCAATTATTTGAAATGGCTCCAAATAGCGCGTGGTAGCATCCACAAGATGACATAGATATTCGTAAAGCACACGGTTCTGAAAGGTTCAGACCCGTTGACTAATAACCTCTCTCACAAGCATAACATGACCAAACCAGAACACATTGAGTGATAATCACATAGTGATGTGAACTAGATTGTTGACTCTAGTAAACTCTTTAGATGTTGGTCACATGGTGATGTGACCAGTGAGTGTTAATCACATGGTGATGTGAACTAGATTATTGACTCTAGTGCAAGTGGGAGACTGTTGGAAATATGCCCTAGAGGCAATAATAAATGGTTATTATTATATTTCTTTGTTCATGGTAATTGTCTATTATTCATGCTATAATTGTATTGTCCGGAAATCGTAATACATGTGTGAATACATAGACCACAACCTGTCCCTAGTAAGCCTCTAGTTGACTAGCTCGTTGATCAACAGATAGTCATGGTTTCCTGACTATGGACATTGGATGTCATTGATAACGGGATCACATCATTAGGAGAATGATGTGATGGACAAGACCCAACTTAAGCATAGCATAAAAGATCGTGTAGTTTCGTTTGCTAGAGCTTTTCCAATGTCAAGTATCTTTTCCTTAGACCATGAGATCGTGCAACTCCCGGATACCGTAGGAGTGCTTTGGGTGTGCCAAACGTCACAACGTAACTGGGTGACTATAAAGGTGCATTACGGGTATCTCCGAAAGTGTCTGTTGGGTTGGCACGGATCGAGACTGGGATTTGTCACTCCGTGTGACGGAGAGGTATCTCTGGGCCCACTCGGTAATGCATCATCATAATGAGCTCAATGTGACTAAGGCGTTAGTCACGGGATCATGCATTGCGGTACGAGTAAAGAGACTTGCCGGTAACGAGATTGAACAAGGTATTGGGATACCGACGATCGAATCTCGGGCAAGTAACATACCGATTGACAAAGGGAATTGCATACGGATTGATTGAATCCTCGACACCGTGGTTCATCCGATGATATCATCGTGGAACATGTGGGAGCCAACATGGGTATCCAGATCCCGCTGTTGGTTATTGACCGGAGAGGCGTCTCGGTCATGTCTGCATGTCTCCCGAACCCGTAGGGTCTACACACTTAAGGTCCGGTGACGCTAGGGTTGTAGAGATATATGTATGCGGAAACCCGAAAGTTGTTCGGAGTCCCGGATGAGATCCCGGACGTCACGAGAGGTTCCGGAATGGTCCGGAGGTAAAGATTTATATATGGGAAGTCTTATTTTGGTCGCCGGAAAAGTTTCGCACTTTATCGGTATTGTACCGGGAGTGCCGAAAGGGGTCCGGGGGTCCACCAAGGGGGTCCACCAGCCCCGGGGGGCCACATGGGCTGTAAGGGGTGCGCCTTGGCCTATATGGGCCAAGGGCACCAGCCCCAAGAGGCCCATGCGCAAGAGATAAGAAAAAAGGGAGAGTCCTAAATGGGGAAGGCACCTCCGAGGTGCCTTGGGGGGGAAGGACTCCCCCTGGCCGCACCCTTCCTTGGAGGAAGGGGCAAGGCTGCGCCCCCCCCTCTCCCTTGGCCCTATATATAGTGGTGGGAAGGGAGGGCAGCAACATCTAAGCCTTGGGCGCCTCCCTCCTACCCTGCAACACCTCTCTCTCTCTCGCAGAAGCTTGCGAAGCCCTGCCGGAGAGCCGCTACATCCACCACCACGCCGTCGTGCTGTTGGATCTCCATCAACCTCTCCTTCCCCCTTGCTGAATCAAGAAGGAGGAGACGTCGCTGCACCGTACGTGTGTTGAACGCGGAGGTGCCGTCCGTTCGGCACTCGGTCATCGGTGATTTGGATCACGGCGAGTACAACTCCGTCATCCACGTTCATTGGAACGCTTCCGCTCGCAATCTACAAGGGTATGTAGATCCACTCCTTTCCCCTCGTTGCTAGTATACTCCATAGATGCATCTTGGTGAGCGTAGGAAATTTTTTAAAATTATGCTACGATTCCCAACACTGTTGGGGAACGTAGCAGAAATTCAAAATTTTCTACTCATCACCAAGAACAATCTATGGAGTCATCTAGCAACGAGAGAGAGGAGTGCATCTACATACCCTTGTAGATCGCGAGCGGAAGCGTTCAAGAGAACGGGGTTGATGGAGTCATACTCGTCGTGATCCAAATCACCGATGATCCTAGCGCCGAACGGACGGCACCTCCGCGTTCAACACACGTACGAAGCAGCGACGTCTCCTCCTTCTTGATCCAGCAAGGGGGGAGGAGAGGTTGATGGAGATCCAGCAGCACGACGGCGTGGTGGTGGAAGTAGCGGGATTCCAACAGGGCTTCGCCAAGCGCTGCGGGAGGAGGGAGATGTGTCACGGGAGGGAGAGGGAGGCGCCAGGGCTTAGGTTTTGCTGCCCTCCCTCCCCCCACTATATATAGGGCCAAGGGAGAGGGGGGGCGCAGCCTTGGCCCTTCCTCCAAGGAAGGGTGCGGCCAGGGAGGAGTCCATCCTCCCCAAGGCACCTCGGAGGTGCCTTCCCACTTTAGGACTCTCCCTTTATCTTATCTCTTGGCGCATGGGCCTCTTGGGGCTGGTTCCCTTGGCCCATATAGGCCAAGGCGCACCCCCCACAGCCCATGTGGCCCCCCCGGGGCTGGTGGACCCCTTGGTGGACCCCCAGACCCCTTTCGGCACTCCCGGTACAATACCGATAAAGTGCGACACTTTTTCGGCGACCAAAATAAGACTTCCCATATATAAATCTTTACCTCCGGAACTCCTCGTGACGTCCGGGATCTCATCCGGGACTCCGAACAACTTTCGGGTTACCGCATACTAATATCTCTACAACCCTAGCGTCATCGAACCTTAAGTGTGTAGACCCTACGGGTTCGGGAGACACGCAGACATGACCGAGACGACTCTCCGGTCAATAACCAACAGCGGGATCTGGATACCCATGTTGGCTCCCACATGCTCCTCGATGATCTCATCGGATGAACCACGATGTCGAGGATTCAATCAATCCTGTATACAATTCCCTTTGTCTATCGGTATGTTACTTGCCCGAGATTCGATCGTCGGTATCCCGATACCTTGTTCAATCTCGTTACCGGCAAGTCTCTTTACTCGTTCTGTAACACATCATCCCGTGATCAACTCCTTGGTCACATTGTGCACATTATGATGATGTCCTACCGAGTGGGCCCAGAGATACCTCTCCGTTTACACGGAGTGACAAATCCCAGTCTCGATTCGTGCCAACCCAACAGACACTTTCGGAGATACCTGTAGTGCACCTTTATAGCCACCCAGTTACGTTGTGACGTTTGGTACACCCAAAGCATTCCTACGGTATCTGGGAGTTGCACAATCTCATGGTCTAAGGAAATGATACTTGACATTAGAAAAGCTCTTAGCAAACGAACTACACGATCTTGTGCTAGGCTTAGGATTGGGTCTTGTCCATCACATCATTCTCCTAATGATGTGATCCCGTTATCAACGACATCCAATGTCCATGGTCAGGAAACCGTAACCATCTATTGATCAACGAGCTAGTCAACTAGAGGCTTACTAGGGACATGGTGTCGTCTATGTATCCACACATGTATCTGAGTTTCCTATCAATACAATTCTAGCATGGATAATAAACGATTATCATGAACAAGGAAATATAATAATAACCAATTTATTATTGCCTCTAGGGCATATTTCCAACAGTCTCCCACTTGCACTAGAGTCAATAATCCAGTTCACATCACCATGTGATTAACACTCACAGGTCACATCACCATGTGACCAACATCCAAAGAGTTTACTAGAGTCAACAATCTAGTTTACATCACTATGTGATTAACACTCAATGAGTTCTGGTTTGATCATGTTATGCTTGTGAGAGAGGTTATTAGTCAACAGGTCTGAACCTTTCAGATCCGTGTGTGCTTTACGAATATCTATGTCATCTTGTGGATGCTACCACGCGCTACTTGGAGCCATTTCAAATAACTGCTCTACTATACGAATCCGGTCTACTACTCAGAGTCATCCGGATTAGTGTCAAAGTTTGCATCGATGTAACCCTTTACGACGAACTCCTTTTCACCTCCATAATCGAGAAAATTCCTTAGTCCACTAGATACTAAGGATAAGTTCGACCGCTGTCATGTGATCCTTTCCCGGATCACTATTGTACCCTCTTGACCAACTCATGGCAAGGCACACTTCATGTGCGGTACACAGCATAGCATACTGTAGAGCCTACGTCTGAAGCATAGGGGACGACCTTCGTCCTTTCTCTCTCTTCTGCTGTGGTGAGGTCTTGAGTCTTACTCAATACTCACACCTTGTAACACAGCCAAGCACTCCTTCTTTGCTGATCTATTTTGAACTCTTTCAAAATCATGTCAAGGTGTGCGTTCTTTGAAAGTATCATCAGGCGTCTTGATCTATCTCTATAGATCTTGATGCCCAATATGTAAGCAGCTTTATCCAGGTCTTCCTTTGAAAAACTCCTTTCAAACAACCCTTTATGCTTTCCAGAAATTTTACATCATTTCGGATCAACAATATGTCATTCACATATACTTATCAGAAATGTTGTAGCGCTCCCACTCACTTTATTGTAAATACAAGTTTCTAACAAACTTTGTATAAACCCAAAAACTTTGATCACTCCATCAAAGCGTATATTCTGACTCCGAGATGCTTGCTCTAGTCCATGGAAGGATCGCTAGAGCTAGCATACCTTTTAGCATCCTTAGGATCGACAAAACCTTTCTGATTGTATCACATACAACCTTTCCTTACGAAAACTGGTAAGGAAACTTGTTTTGACATCCATCTGCCAGATTTCATAAATGCAGCTAATGCTAACATGATTCGGACGGACTTAAGCATCGCTACGGATGAGAAAATCTCATCGTAGTCAACTCCTTGAACTTGTGGAAATACTCCTTGCCACAAGTCGAGCTTCATAGACGGTAACATTACCGTCCACGTCCGTCTTCTTCTCAAAGATCCATTTATCTCGGATTTCATGGCTTCTAACCATTTGTCGGAATATGGGCCCACCATCGCTTCTCCATAGCCCGTAGGTTCAGTATTGTCCAACAACATGATATCTCAGACAGGATCACGTACCACTCTGAAGTAGCACGCATCCTCGTCGTCCTACGAGGTTTGGTGGTGACTTGATCCGAAGTTTCATGATCACTATCATAAGCTTCCACTTCAATTGGTATAGGTGCCACAGGAACAACTTCCTATGCCCTGCTACACACTAGTTGAAGTGACGGTTCAATAACCTTATCAAGTCTCCACCATCCTCCCACTCAATTCTTTCGAGAGAAACTTTTCCTCGAGAAAGGACTCATTTCTAGAGGCAATTACTTTTGCTTCCAGATCTGAAATAGGAGGTATACCCAACTGTTTTGGGTTTTCTATGAAGATGCATTTATCCGCTTTGGGTTCGAGCTTATCAGCCTGAAACTTTTCCACATAAGCTTCGTAGCCCCAAACTTTTAAGAAACGACAACTTAGGTTTCTCTAAACGGTGTCGTCTCAACGGAATTGCGTGGTGCCCTACTTAAAATGAATGCGGTTGTCTCTAATGCCTAACCCATAAACGATAGTGGTAATTCGATAAGAGACATCATGGCATGCACCATATCCAATAGGGTGCAGTTATGATGTTCGGACACACCATCACACTATGGTGTTCCAGGCGGTATTAATTGTGAAACACTTTCCACAATGTCTTAATTGTGTGCCAAACTCGTAACTCAGATACTCATCTCTATGATCATATCACAGACATTTTATCCTCTTGTCACGACGATCTTCAACTTCACTCTGAAATTACTTGAACCTTTCAATAATTCAGACTTGTGTTTCATCAAGTAAATACACTCAGCATCTACTCAAATCATCTGTGAAGTAAGAACATAACGATATCCACTGCATGCCTCAGCACTCATTGGACTGCATACATCAAAATGTATTACTTCCAACAAGTTGCTCTCTTGTTCCATCTTACTGAAAACGAGGCCTTTCAGTCATCTTGCCCATGTGGTATGATTTGCATGTCTCAAGTGATTCAAAATCAAGTGAGTCCAAACGATCCATCTGCATGGAGTTTCTTCATGCATATATACCAATAGACATGGTTCACATGTCTCAATCTTTTCAAAAACGAGTGAGTCCAAAGATCCATCAACATGGAGCTTCTTCATGCGTTTTATACCAATATGACTCAAGTGGCAGTGCCACAAGTATGTGGTGCTATCATTACTATCTTATATCTTTTGGCACGAACATGTGTATCACTGCGATCGAGATTCATTTTAGGTGCAAGACCATTGAAGGTATTATTCAAATAAACAGAGTAACCATTATTCTCCTTAAATGAATAACCGTATTGCGATAAACATAATCCAATCATGTTCAACGCAAACACCAAATCTCGATAGTAGAGGGAGCATGCGATGCTTGATCACATCAACCTTGGAAACACTTCCAACACATATCGTCATCTCACCTTTCGCTAGTCTCCGTTTATTCCGCAGCTTTTATTTCGAGTTACTAACACTTAGCAACCGAACCGGTATCTAATACCCTGGTGCTGCTAGGAGTACTAGTAAAGTACACATTCATATAATGTATATCCAATATACTTCTGTCGACCTTGCCTGCCTTCTCATCTACCAAGTATCTAGGGTAGTACTGCTTCAGTGACCGTTCCCCTTATTACAGAAGCACTTAGTCTCGGGTTTGGGTTCAACCTTGGGATTCTTCACTAGAGCAGCAAACGATTTGTTGTTTCATGAAGTATCCCTTTTGCCCTTGCCCTTCTAGAAACTAGTGGTTTTACTAACCATCAACAATTGATGCTCCTTCTTGATTTCTACTTTCGCGGTGTCAAACATCGCGAGTTGCTCAAGGATCATCATCTATCCTTGATATTTATAGTTCATCACGAAGCTCTAATAGCTTGGTGGCAGTGATTATGGAGAACCATCACTATCTCATCTGGAAGATTAACTCCCACTCGATTCAAGCGATTGTAGTACTCAGACAATCTGAGCACATGCTCAACGATTGAGCTTTTCTCCCTTAGTTTGCAGGCTTAAGAAACTTGTCAGAGTTCTCATACCTCTTGATGTGCGCACTAGTCTGAAATCCCAATTTCAGTCTTCGGAACATCTCATATGTTCTGCGACGTTTCAAAACCGTCTTTGGTGCCACAATTCTAAACCGTTAGCAATACGCACTGAACTATCACGTAGTCATCAAAAACGTGTATGTCAGATGTTTCATAACATCTACAGACGACGCTGAGGTTCAGCACACCGAGCGGTGCATTAAGGACATAAGCCTTCTGTGCAGCAATGAGGACAATCCTCAGTTTACGGACCCAGTCCGCATAATTGCTACTACCAACTTTCAACTAAATTTTCTCTAGGAACATATCTTAAACAGTAGAACTAAAGCGTATGACATAATTTGTAAAGACCTTTGACTATGTTCATGATAATGAAGTTCATCTGATTATTTAATGAACTCCCACTCAGATAGACATCCCTCTAGTCATCTAAGTAATACATGATCCGAGTCAAACTAGGCCGTGTCCGATCATCACGTGAGACGGACTAGTCATCATCGGTGAACATCTCCATGTTGATCGTATCTACTATACGACTCATGTTCGACCTTTCAGTCTCTTGTGTTCCGAGGCCATGTCTGTACATGCTAGGCTCGTCAAGTCAACCTAAGTGTTTCGCATGTGTTCCGAGGCCATGTCTGTACATGCTAGGCTCGTCAACACCCGTTGTATTCGAACGTTAGAATCTATCACACCCGATCATCACGTGGTGCTTCGAAACAACGAACCTTCGCAACGGTGCACAGTTAGGGGGAACACGTCTCTTGAAATTTTAGTGAGGAATCATCTTATTTATGCTACCATCGTTCTAAGCAAATAAGATGCATAACATGATAAACATCACATGCAATCAAATAGTGACATGATATGGCCAATATCATTTTTGCTCCTTTGATCTCCATCTTCGGGGCACCATGATCATCTTTTTCACCGGCATGACACCATGATCTCCATCATCATGATCTCCATCATTGTGTCTTCATGAAGTTGTCACGCCAACGATTACTTCCATTTCTATGGCTAACTCGTTTAGCAACAAAGTAAAGTAATTTACATGGCGTTATTCAATGACACGCAGCTCATACAAAATAATAAAGACAACTCCTATGGCTCCTGCCGGTTGTCATTCTCATCGACATGCAAGTCGTGATTCCTATTACAAGAATATGATCAATCTCATACATCACATATATCATTCATCACATCTTCTGGCCATATCACATCACATAGCACATGCTGCAAAAACAAGTTAGATGTCCTCTAATTGTTGTTGCAAGTTTTTTTTCGTGGCTTGTATAGGTTTCTAGCAAGAACGTTTCTTACCTACGTAAAACCACAACGTGATATGCCAATTTATATTTACCCTTCATAAGGACCCTTTTCATCGAATCCGTTCCGACTAAAGTGGGAGAAACAGACACCCGCTAGCCACCTTATGCAACTAGTGCATGTCAGTCGGTGGAACCTGTCTCACGTAAGCGTACGTGTAAGGTCGGTCCGGGCCGCTTCATCCCACAATGCCGCCGAAATAAGATAAGACTAGTAGCGGCAAGAAGAATTGGCAACATCGACGCCCACAACTACTTTGTGTTCTACTCGTGCATAGAAACTACGCATAGACCTAGCTCATGATGCCACTGTTGGGGAACGTAGCAAAAATTCAAGCCGTCCACTAAAAGTCCATATAAAATTACATTCATGCGCAAAATACACAGAAGAATGCATCCTTCCTTTTGCGTGTAACTACACTGACATACGGCAAGTCAATGGAGCCTATTTAAAATTTGCCGTTATCCTCTCCATTATCTCTGCCGGTTTCATGCCCTTGAACCCGGTCCTATTGCACGTGAAACTGACACTATGCCCGTACCCTTGAATATATTAGCCCTTGCCACTACACATTTAGGATCTTTGTTTCACTCCAGCGTCCCATACTTGACTAAGAAGAAAATAAATGATCCGACGGCATGTTACAGACCTGTCAATCTTTAGCTAGCTAGGTTTTCCATTTATACTGGGATTTTGCAGCTAGATCACACCATTTTGGTCACGTGCTCATGCACATATCGTTTGGACATGTACATCCCATTTTGTGCTATTTTTTGGTTTCACCTAACAGGCACCAAGCGCCATCCCTCTTATGTGAAGTAAACATGTAAAAGAGGTGTGGGCGGCGCTTTCTACGCCAAGGTCGTACACGCTCTATGATACTCCCTCAATTCCAAAATATAATGCGTCCGTGCTTTTCAAGGTCCAACTTTGATCATAAATTTAACCAACGAGACCGACTGCGGCGGGAGAAAAAATTATATAATTGAAAACTTCTTTTGAATACGAATTCACTCGTATAAGTTTTGCTCCCGCCGTAATCGGTCTCGTTAGTTAAATTTATTGTCAAAGTTGAAGCACGGGAATAGAGGAAGCACTATATTTTGGAACGGAGGGAGTATATGATATGGCACATACCAAGCAAAAACATGTTATAACATAGGGCACAAAAATTATTGATCTTCTATGAATACTAGTAAGATACACGCGCATTGCACACATGAGATTTGGCAACCAAACTATGAATAAGTACCACACTATAGCATATAAGCTTTGAGTCATATATGCATTGTAAATGTTCGTTTAATTCTTATAGTTCATCTCATTCAAAATCAATCACTTTTTATAAAAACAAATATCTATTTTAAGATTCATGGAATTGTGTGTTGTAAAGCATAAAGTAAAAACAAATAATGGCAATTCATCTAGAAAAGAAATTAGGCAATTATGATATGGAAGATTCTAGAACAAAGGAGAAGTGCTTCTATTTTGAGGTTTGTGCATTATGCTTAAGTTCAACCATGGAGTGTTCTGGATTGTACATGTGGCAGAATCTAGTGGAATGTTGATGATATCCTCGGATTTGCCATCTCTGCACCGTCGGATTGGCTTCATCCAACGACCATCTTTTAAAGTTATTCGCACACTATATAGGGGTATAGAAACAAAATAAGAGACATTGGTTATTGTTTATGAAATATGATTGAAACATTGAAATTGAAATTGAAATTGTTTCTGAAGCAATTTCCAAAATCGTATAATACTAGAAGGGTTGGGCGCGCTTTATTGCGCCGTTGATATTATTGTATTTCATAATTTATTTACTCCATCTATTTCAAATTATAAGTTGTACTAGTTTTTTGAAAAGTCAAACCTCTTTAAGTTTGACCACATTTATGTAGAAATATATTAATATCCATAATATCAAATCTGGTGTTTGGATTCATTATGAAATGAATTTTCATATTTTTTATCTAATATTGTGGATGTCGATATTTTTGGCTCTGAACTTGGTGAAAGTTAAAGAAATTTGACTTTTCAATAAACTAATACACCTTATATTTTGGAACAAGGCGAGTATTTGGTTTGGTTAGTGGGGAAGATAATGGAGTGTCATCTCTTTATTATTCATATAACGCGGTGTTTTATAGTAGGCTTTTCGCGGTGTAATTTTGTGTTGTTTGCTAATCAACTCATATTTATGAAGGAAAATTTTATGCGGTGGTGACTGCATGTACTATAATGGTTTTAAAATATTACATGTTGAGTCTTCTTTTGCTAGGTGATGAGAGGGTGCGCGGGGTTGATATGTTTTTATAGGACGGCTGCTTCGGATTGATTTGAAAAATTATTGACCCAGTCAAAATCATGAGCCAAATCTAATAGAATTTCTCAATGCAACGAGAGAGCTCCAAAATTAGAGAGCATAGTAAATTAAAAGAATTGAGTGAGAGATTGTTGATCCGGTCAAAATTGATGACCAAATTCTAAATTGGTGGCCTCAATTGAATGAGAGGTCTCCATTCCTATGGAGCTTAGTGATATAGTATATTTTGGTAATCTTTTTATCATTTAGCAATCCTTGTTTTCAATCATTTCGGTTGTATTATTCCCTGAGGACGGCAAAGAGTTGGTGGACTTCAGCTTCAGCCCGCTGGCCTGCCAATCGATGTCGTGGTGAAGCTCATTTTGACGGCACGATGCAGGTCGGGGAACGTCGGCCTCCTATACCAGAGCATGGACAACATCGGATCCTCCTATCTATACCTCTATACCTTATTATATATTATATTATATATATATATAAAGTATTAAAAGACATAGACTTTCATAGTTCTCTATATGTCGTTTCTTTATATCCGTTGATTTTATGTTATGCATAAAGATTGATGGTTCAGATCTAAATAAATTAAATTTTGGATATCTTCTTTGCTCCACAGCCCACGTACCAAAATAATATGGGCCTACATGATGTATTGGGCCTCGCACTGGGAGACACACTTTATGAGAAAATAACGTACGAGAGCGCAGGCACGGGCATATCCCCTTCTCCTGAACGTACGAGAGCACAGGCACAGGTACGGCCATCGCCATGAATCGCACCTCCACGCGGCCGCTGCCCAGCTCTTGGGCTTGGGTGGATGGAGCACGACACGGCGCCGGTCCGCCCGCGCTCATTCCCATGACGACGCTGACACGCACGACTGGGCGCGCGACGATGTGAAGCCCTCCCTACGGCGTACCGGCGCAGTACCCCTAGGCCGCAGATCCTCCTCCTTGCCGGCGTCTCCGCGAACGCGTCTCGGCCGCCGCCTCTGTGCAGCTTCTTGTGCGCTTAACACTACCCTCCCCTATGAGTGTGCGTGCCCTTCAACCCTGACGCAGACACAACTATCAATTAATTACAGCCTGATGCATTTACTAGCTACTTGCCGTTGCGACTATGCGGTGAACACCTTAGAGGAGAAGCGAGAAGCTTAAGAGGTGAGAAGTACCTACTTGCTGCATGCTTCACCATTGCAGGGCACAGAAAAGAGATAAGGAGAGATTAAATCAAGGGGTGTCAGAATATACGGTGCTGCATGTTGCCATTGTGCTACCGCGTCGCAATAACCAACCAGGGAAGAAAATAGAGGAGAGAGGTAACAAAAAGTTGGAAAGAGGAAAATTAGTAGTTGCTGTTGCATTTTGGGCAAGCTTCGTCATATTCATCATCCACGCTTCAAAGGTAACCTTTTTATGTAGTCCTAATAGATTGTTCGGGTGATTGGAAAATGCAGGGGTTTAAATTTGAATCAGGTCTTCTCAACTATTTTGGATTAAAAAAAAGATAACGCTAAAATCCCTGGTTTTTGCACTTCATTTGTTTATCTGAAGTTCCGAACTGGCTTGTGTACTTCGCTATCAAATTGGTGTTGAGCACGAGGCACTTTTCACTTTCTACAACTGAATGTGTTCCAATTGTTTGGAAGCTGGAATGGTATGTTGTCTAATCTCAATTTATTTTCACAATACTCAGTTTGATGCTTTTTGGAATATTAGAATAAAAAATAAATTCAAGGCCTGAAGTTTTATTTCAAGTAAATTCAAGGCCTCAATTAGCTGTAATATTCATTGAGTAAGAAGTGTTATTAATACTGTAGGAACTTGAGAAAATGAAGGGAACTGTGAATTAGATGAAGAGTCCTCATGTATATATGGGGAAGAGTGGGAGGATGCAAAAGTACAATAGAGTAGACAAAGGCACACCTTGCACTTACCGTTTCCTGAGTTCCAATGAACGATTCACTAAAATTAACGACTTTATTCATGGTGAGGTAATAACAAGTGTTAGAATGTAAGCCTTCTGCTTTATGTGAACTGCTTTTGTGCTTAATTTAATAAATCCTAATTGCAAATTATGTGAGGCACACAGTGATATGCATACACGGCCACAGATAGTTCTATGCGGTGTAATAGAAAGTACCGTTTTTGTAATTTGTGCAATAATTTTTAGAAACAATTATGTTTTAATTTTAGTGATTATATAACATATCCTATGTATGAACTAAGTTATATTCTCGCGCTCTCATTTTGTTCGCTGTGGCTCCTTATATTTATTCACCTCCAAATAGATATTAGCTTTCATAATTGAGTCTCCCACTAAGAAAGGAGAGCTTGATTCTCTCGTCTTGAGGATTTTCTCTTTTAGTAGAAAGTTGCAAGAGTATTTTTTTCTCCCGTTACAACGCACGGGCATATTTGCTAGTCCTATCTAAAGCCCAACAAGGACTAGCCCGAGCTGCTCCATCCCAAGGTGCTGCACCCGGACCACCGGGACGTGCTGCTTCTGCAGGGCGCCGGCCAGGGGTAGTCCCCGTCGTCGCCCTAGCCAGATTCAAGATGTACGTACACTTGCTCCGGGTACTGGGCATCTGGACCACCGCCACCATGGTGGCCAAGGCGACGTGGCCGCAGTGCAAGCAGGTGATGGCGACTGAGGTGATGTTCATGCTTCCATCGGCCACGCCCAAGACCTCGTCCATGGCGGCTGTGAGAGGTCGGTGCCGGTGATGATAGCGCCGGGTACCTGCAAGGCGACGAACAGGCTAGAGGTGACCCCATGTCGAAATTCGTTAGAATGCGTGAACCAGCCACGAACACATATTCTAGTGGTCCCCACATAGACCGGGTAATCTGGTCTTGGTCACCAAAAGGCATCACATCACATCACTTCTCTTCTTCCTCCGTCTCGTTGCTGGCCAGCCGGCCTCCAATGGCCATGGAGGCGTCCTGTGACCTCCGCCTCCCCAGCCTCTAAAATCAACCAGATTTCCTGCCCCCTCTTGTCCACTGTCTCCACCTGGTCTAGAAAATGCAGCGGCAACTTTGTCAAACATTGGCGCGAAGACCACTAGATATTTACATCGTTCATCATTTGACTCTAGTGGATCATATTGGCAGCACACGACAGGTTCATACGTATCTTTGCCACTTGCTTCCACATGCACATTACTATTGGACATATACCAGTGCTGAGAGTTATTATCAACTGGTTATTGTCATGCTACTCTTGGTTTGGTTGCCAGGTTAGCATGCAGTTGCATGTTCCATATAAACTTTCTTACCCTGGTATGCTTGATTCATCTGTACATGCTGCAGCCGCTATGATAATATTCCAACAATCGATATTTATGTCCCTTCACTGTCATCTCCCAGAAACTTTGGGCTCTTCTTGACGACATGGAAATAAATGACCAGATCCCAAACTAGATGCAGACTTTTCCACAGGCGTCAACAATAATTCGCTGGCACTGGCTGGTAAATTGGAGAGTGTCGATCAGCAGCAACACGGCAAATTGACGATAACCATTGAAATCATGCAGAATTTTCCATCGAGAATGTCACCATATCTTCATTTGCAAAGGTTGTCAGCATCCCGGTATATATGGCATTTGTTCAGCTGCTGCACTGAATTTCTGTGGCTTAAACATTTAGAAGCAATCCTTTTTTATGCCTTGAAACGACTGAACCGATAAAAAAGTGGTGTTGGAGCTCTCATACAAGCAGGCCAAAAAGAAAATCAACATTTCAGAGAGCATCAAATGCTACGAACTCAAACCCAAACAAGATTACAGAAGACACCATACACGACAAGAAACCACACATTGCCCCCTCGCTCTAGGAGTGGAACCCAGATCTTGCAATTCGACAACGAGGACCAAGAACTGTGTCTAAGGCGACACATGTGCATGATAAGAGACGTCCGAGTACACCCCATGCTCTGAATTCGAAGTCATTTACAGTGTTAATATATGAAATAACACGAACTACTTCTAAATTGGCCATCAGTCAGATCTTATTGGAGCCTCAACACTGAAAAGATGAAATTGATTGAAAACACTGAAAATATGTTTTTCTCCACCATAGCAACTCAAGTACCAGGATGTACCTTAAGTTATTCATTGCAAGCATATTCGTTGCAAATAATTGTAATGTAAGAGTGGTAATATAATTGTACACAATTGACATGAGCTACAAATAATTTTTGCAATTATACAGAAGCGAAACTACGTGACATAATCTCGTCTAAAGTGAACTATGTAACATAATATAAATCTACAGAAAACAAATGGGAATTCAAATGAATACTAGGAAGGACGCGATTGTAGTATTGCACATGTGTACTTAGCGTGGCCAAGTGACCAACGATGAAAGTTCTTGCTCTAGACTGTAGCAACTAGAGGTGCCTTTTGATTTTGAATTACCAGCATTGGCAACATTCGCTGGTGCATCAGAATTACCAACCTTTGGGCATAAAAAAGGCTCAATCTCTTCATCATTAGCTGGGAGAATTTTGCATTTTCTTAGCCTCTTAGTTCTCATGAATTGCAACCTCATATCTACTTCTTTCATAGTAGGTCTGTCTCTTCCTTTGAGTCTCAAGCATGCTTCCGCAAGTGAGCAAATATCATCAATCTCTTCCTGGTTTGCCTCGTTGACAACCTGATGATCCATTATTTCCATGATATCTCCCTCTTGCAATCCTTCCACGAAATAATGGGACAAGTTTTGTTTTGCACCTAGATCATTGATAAAAATTGGCTTTCTTCTTGTGAAAAGTTCCACAAGTATTACTCCAAAACTATACACATCACTCTTTTCAGTTAGCTGCCCGGTATGGTAATACTCTGGATCTAGGTAACCAAATGTTCCTTGGACAATAGTCACCACATGAGTCTCATCGAGGGAAAGAGACCTTGAAGCACCAAAGTCAGAAACCTTTGTAGCGAAGCTTCTATCCATTAGTATGTTAGACGATTTTACGTCTCTATGGAAAATTGGTATTGCAGCAGCCGAGTGCAGATAAGCAAGTGCCCCTGCTGCTTCTACTGCAATCCTAATGCGATGATCCCATGACAGCAAGCATTTGGCAGTAACATCAATGTGAAGAAGGTCATGCAATGTACCGTTAGATATAAACTCGTACACCAGGAAAGGCACCTCAGATTCGAGGCAACAACCAAATAGCTTTACCACATTGTGATGAATGATTTGAGATAAGATAGCAACCTCATTGATAAACTGGTCTATCTCAGTCTGCTCCACAATTTTGGATTTTTTAATAGCCACCACCCGTTGGTCAGATAGAATGCCTTTGTAAATTGTATACCGTGTCCTCCACGACCAAGAATACGAGTGGCATCAAAGTTGTTGGTTGACTTCTCTAGTTCCTCCAAGGAGAATATCTTTGCTTTGTTTGTGGCGCTTTCATCTGAGATCAACTGCTGCAAGAGTAGGCCTTGATTTTTCTTGAAGTGTGCTTGTCGGATTCTATTCTGGATGCCTTTCTTCCACTTGTTGGCGAATACAACTACACATACTGCAATAATTATGGATCCAAGGCCACATCCAGTTCCAGTTGCAATACCTACATTTAGTCATCGCTCTCTGAGTCACTCTGCATTTGGTTAATTATAATTTCAATGAGGAGATATTGGTAGCTATGACTTACCCAAAATAATATTGTGTTGCTTCGCTGATGTAACACATTTCCTTTTTATCAGATCAAACTCTTTTCTATGTGGGCAACTTGAGCATGTGTAGCTTCCGAAAGAATTTTGACAGGTCCCATTGCAGTAGTTTGGTAGTGAGCATTCATCAATATATGTAGAAAACTCTCATTAGTTATATATTGGTGGCTAATGTATTACTACCTGCTAAAAAAAAGGTCAGATTAAATTCGTATGATCTCAATGCATAAACTGAACCCCGTTTAGGTTTGCGTGATGTTTTCATAATTTTTCAATTGAAAAGCATATTTTTCATCACACAGCTCTTCTGAAAATATAGAAATGGTCCGTCAATTCCTAAAGCTGCAAACCTTACTCGTTGAACTTCTAAAACTGGATAAGTTTAGTCCACTATACTACTTCAGATGGTTTTTGACCGACGTGGACACAGTTTGACCAGAAATTGACACATAGCCCGGCTTTGACCACCATGTCACTTAAGTACCCCCCCTTCTCTCCCCTAACCATAGGGCGGCAACGACTACTGAGGCACATGCCTACGATGACGGCGGAGGTCTGGCCCAGTTGAGATTCAGGAGCGACCATGGCTGCTCCGTAGTTAAGCATGACAGCTGCAATGGGGCCACGACCTGTGGCTGCACTGACAACCTAGCAACGAGGAGCTCCTTGCTACCAGAGGTATTTTTTGCTCTTGGGTACTTGCAATCTGCCACTTAGGAGTAGGTGAATTTCTCACGTTCAGTTTGTCTCTCTCTCTCTTGTATGAATATAGGGAGGGGTGTGCCGGTCCGGATGCGTCCGCTCCCCCACCTCCCCCTTTCCCCGTCCGTGTGCGGGTTGTCGCAGCTCCGACGACGTTCAAGGCAGGGCGTGTGCTATGGTTCGTTGGTCGGGGGTGTCCCTGTGGCTCAAAGTTAATCTCTTTGGATGGTCTTGGGGGTGTCTTGTGAAGGAAATATGCCCTAGAGGCAATAGTAAAGTTATTATTTTATTTCCTTATATCATGATAAATGTTTATTATTCATGCTAGAATTGTATTAACCGAAAACTTAGTACATGTGCGAATACATAGACAAACAGAGTGTCCCTAGTATGCCTCTACTTGACTAGCTCGTTAATCAAAGATGGTTAAGTTTCCTAGCCATAGACATGTGTTGTCATTAGATCAACGGGATCATATCATTAGAGAATGATGTGATGGACAAGACCCATCCGTTAGCTTAGCACTACGATCGTTTAAGTTTATTGCTATTGCTTTCTTCATGACTTATACATGTTCCTCTGACTATGAGACTATGCAACTCCCGAATACCGGCGGAACACCTTGTGTGCTATCAAACGTCACAATGTAACTGGATGATTATAAAGATGCTCTATAGGTGTCTCCGAAGGTGTTTGTTGGGTTGGCATAGATCAAGATTAGGATTTGTCACTCCGTGTATCAGAGAGGTATCTCTGGGCCCTCTCGGTAATGCACATCACTATAAGCCTTGCAAGCATTGTGACTAATGAGTTAGTTGCGGGATGATGCATTACGGAACGAGTAAATATACTTCCCGGTAACGAGATTGAACTAGGTATGATGATACCGACGGCCGAATCTCGGGCAAGTAACATACCGATGACAAAGGGAACAACGTATGTTGTTATGCAGTTTGACCGATAAAGATCTTCATAGAATATGTAGGAGCCAATATGAGCATCCAGGTTCCGCTATTGGTTATTGACCGGAGATGTGTCTCGGTCATTTCTACATAGTTCTCGAACTCGTAGGGTCCGCACGCTTAACATTCGATGACGATTTGTATTATGAGTTATGTGATTTGATGACCGAAGGTTGTTCGGAGTCCCGGATGAGATCACGGATATGACGAGGAGTCTCAATATGGTCGAGAGGTAAAGATTCATATATTGGAAGGTTGCATTTGGACATCGGAATGGTTCCGAGTGATTCGGACATTTTTCCGGAGTACCGGGATGTTACCGGAAACCCCTGGGAGAAGTTATCGGCCATATGGGCCATAAGAGGGAAGCACAGCAGCCCACAAGGGGCTGGTGCGCCCCCTTGGGTAGGAGGCCGAATTGGACAAGGAGAAGGGGGCCGGGCCCCCTTTCCTTCTCTCTTTCCCTTCCCCCTTTCCTACTCCGTGTGAGAGGTGGAATCATACTAGGACTAAGGAGTCCTAGTAGGACTCCACACCTTGGCACGCCCCCTTAGGCCGGCTGCCTCTCCCTCTCCCTCCTGTATATACGGAGGCAAGGGGCACCCCAAAGGCACAACAAGCCTTCTCATAGCCGTGTGCGGTGCCCCCCTCCACAGTTACACACCTCGGTCATATCGTCATAGCGCTTAGGCAAAGCCCTATGCCGGTAACTGCATCATCATCGTCACCACGCCGTCGTGCTGACGGAACTCTCCCTCGACTTCAACTGGATCAAGAGTATGAGGGACGTCATCAAGCTGAACGTGTGCTGAACACGGAGGTGCCATACGGTCGGTGCTGGGATCAGTTGGATCGCGAAGACGTTCGACTACATCAACCGCGTTACTAAACGCTTCCGCTTTCGGTCTACGAGGGTACATGAACACACTCTCCCCTCTCGTTGCTATGCATCTCCTAGATAGATCTGGCATCCGAGCTAGGTCTATGCGTAGATGTTTTATGCACGATTAGAACACAATGAGTTGTGGGCGATAATAGTCATACTGCTTACCAGCATGTCATACTTTGATCCGACGGTATTGTTGGATGAAGCGGTCTGAAATACAACTATGTCTACGAGTGCCGCGAATGAACCTTTGGTTCTTCCCAGCTCAGAGGATTAGAGCACGTGGCTACGAACCACGGTGTCGGGGGTTCGAATCCCTCCTCGCCCACAGCCTTCCAAAGGGGGAAGGGCATGGCTCCTCGCAGTTCTCCCTTTAACACCAGCGCCTTGGCCCTATTTTCTTCTTCGTCTATTGGGGAAGAAGAAGAGGTGGAGTAGCAGGCGAATCTCATCCCTCCTGTGGACTCCCCCGTACTCAAAGTGTCTCTGAGAGATTGCGCTTCTCTACTAATCACATTCTGTTCAAGAATCACTGTTTTCATGATCGAATGACGAAATAGATATACGAACTGTATAGGATCATTCGCTGGGATGGGATAAGTGATTCTTTTATAGGATTCCCATGGGATCGTCGCCTCTCGACATCTTGTTTGGTAAGCGGAATTTTGACCCAGGCGCCCACGACTTTGACAGCCTTTCCTTCACACAAGGTTTTTAATCCATCTCCCCCGCTTAGGGCAGTAAGGGGAAGTAGCGATATTCCGATTCCTTCGTGGGGAATCAACAAAGGCAGCCGCTCTAGCAGCTTTAGTACTTAAGTTAACGCCCCAGCCCTTATCCCGCGATGAGAAGGTAGATGCGGTAAGCCAACTCCTATCCTTCTTGCGGAAAGGACATTCAATGCCATCTTCATTCCCTTCCTTGCTTCGAGGAGCAGGTCGAATAGTCAAAGAAGGGGATGGCTAATTCCAGGAATAGAGTAGCATTCTCAAGGCTTTTTATTTGGTGGGTAACATCGATGAAGCTAGCATGAAAGCTATAACCTTAGAAGAGGAGAACAAATCGAAGAAATGAAATTAAATCTCGAAGATCCACTGCGTAAGCCGTAGCGCGCGTACTCTTCTTTACTGAGCGAGAAAGACTCTATCCAGATCTATGGATCTCCCCCCAAACCGACATTACATGACCGTGTTCATGAGACTGGTTCTATCGCCGTGCTTCGCACACAGGTGGCTAGTGGGTGTCTGTTTCTCCAAATTTAGTTGAATCAAGTGTGGCTACGCCCGGTCCTTGTTGAAGGTTAAAACAACACACTTGATGAAAAATCATTGTGGTTTTGATGCGTAGGTAAGAACGGTTCTTGCTAAGCCCATAGCAGCCACGTAAAACTTGCAACAACAAAGTAGAGGAAGTCTAACTTGCTTTTGCAGGGCATGTTCTGATGTGATATGGTCAGGACGTGATGACATATAAATTGTTGTATGAGATGATCATGTTTTGTAAAAGTTATCGGCAACTGGCAGGAGCCTTATGGTTGTCGCTTTATTGTATGAAATGCAATCGCCATGTAATTGCTTTACTTTATCATTAAGCGGTAGCGATAGTCGTAGAAGCAATAGTTAGCGAGACGACAATGATGCTTCGATGGATATCAAGGTGTCAAGCCGGTGACGATGGTGATCATGACGGTGCTTTGGAGATGGAGATCAAAGGCACAAGATGATGATGGCCATATCATATCACTTGTATTGATTGCATGTGATGTTTATCTTTTGTGCATCTTATTTTGCTTAGTACGGCGGTAGCATTATAAGATGATCCCTTACTAAAATTTCAAGGTATAAGTGTTCTCCTTAAGTATGCACCGTTGCTACAGTTCTTCGTGCTGAGACACCAAGTGATGATCGGGTGTGATAAGCTCTACGTTCACATACAACGTGTGCAAGCCAGTTTTGCACACGCAGAATACTCGAGTTAAACTTGACGAGCCTAGCATATGCAGATATGGCCTCGGAACACTGAGATCGAATGATCGAGCGTGAATCATATAGTAGATATGATCAACATAGTGATGTTCACCATTGAAAACTACTTCATCTCATGTGATGATCGGACATGGTTTAGTTGATTTGAATCACGTGATCACTTAGATGATAGAGGGATGTCTATCTAAGTGGGAGTTCTTAAGTAATATGATTAATTGAACTTTAATTTATCATGAACTTAGTCTTGATAGTATTTGCAAATTATGTTGTAGATCAATAGCTCGCGATTTATCTCCTCGTTTATTTTTGATATGTTCCTAGAGAAAAGTTGAAAGATGACAGTAGCAATGATGCAGACTGGGTCCGTTATCTGAGGATTATCCTTGTTGCTGCACAGAAGAATTATGTCCTTGATGCACCACTAGGTGACAGACCTATTACAGGAGCTAATGCAGACATTATGAACTTCTGACAAGCTCGGTATGATGACTAGTTGATAGTTTAGTGCAGCATGCTTTACGGCTTAGAACCGGGACTTCAAAAATGTTTGGAACGCCATGGAGCATATAAGATGTTTGAGCTGAAATTGGTATTTCAGACTCATGCCCGTGTCGAGAGGTATGAAACCTCTGACAAGTACTTTGCCTACAAGATGGAGGAGAATAGCTCAACTAGTAAGCATGTGCTCAGAATGTCTGAGTACAACAATCGCTTGAATCAAGTGGGAGTTAATCTTCTAGATAAGATAGTGATTGACAGAGTTCTCTAGTCACTATCACCAAGTTGCTGGAACTTCATGATGAACTATAATATGCAAGGGATGATGAAAACGTTTACCGAGCTCTTCGCGATGTTGAAATCAGCGACAGGAAGAAATCAAGAAAGAGCATCAAGTGTTGATGGTTAACAAGACCACTAGTTTCAAGAAAAAAGGCAAAGAGAAAGAAATGGAACTTCAAGAAGAATAGCAAGCAAGTTTCTACTCCCGTGAAGAAGCCCAAAGCTGGACCTAAGCCTGAAACTGATGTTGGGGAACGTAGTAATTTCAAAAAAATTCCTACACACATGCAGATCATGGTGATGCATAGCAACGAGAGGGGAGAGTGTCATCCACATAGCCTCGTAGACCGTAAGTGGAAGCGTTATGACAACGCGGTTGATGTAGTCGTACGTCTTCACGATCGACCGATCCTAGTACCGAACGTACGGCACCTCCGCGATCTGCACACGTTCAGCTCGGTGACGTCCCACAAACTCACGATCCAGTAGAGCTTCGAGGGAGAGTTCCGTCAGCACGACGGTGTGATGACGGTGATGATGAAGTTACCGATGCAAGGCTTCGCCTAAGCACCGCTACGATATGACCGAGGTGGAATATGGTGGAGGGGGGCACCGCACACGGCTAAGGAGCAATCAACTTGTGTGTCCAAGGGGTGTCCCCCTCCTCCGTATATAAAGGAGGGGAGGAGGAGGTGGCCGGCCAAGGAGTGGCGCACCAAGAGGGGGAGTCCTACTCCCACCGGGAGTAGCATTCCCCCCCTTCCAAGTAGGAGTAGGAGAAGAGGGAAAGAGGAGGGAGAGAGAAAGGAAAGCGGGGCCGCCCCCCTCACCCAATTCGGATTGGGCTTGGGGGGCGCGCCCCCTCCTAGGCTGCCTCCTCCTCTTTTCCACTAAGGCCCATTAAGGCCCATATAGCTCCCGGGGGGTTCCGGTAACCTCCCCGTACTCCGGTAATTGCCCGATATCATTCAGAACCATTCCGATATCCAAATATAGGCTTCCAATATATCGATCTGTATGTCTCGACTATTTCAAGACTCCTCATCATGTCCGTGATCATATCCGGGACTCCGAACTACCTTCGGTACATCAAAACACATAAACTTATAATACCAATCGTCACCGAACGTTAAGTGTGCGGACCCTACAGGTTCAAGAACTATGTAGACATGATCGAGACCCATCTCCGGTCAATAACCAATAGCGGAACCTCGATGCTCATATCGGTTCCCACATATTCTATGAAGATCTTTATCAGTCAAACCGCATAGCACTATACGTTGTTCCCTTTGTCATCAGTATGTTACTTGCCCGAGATTCGATGTGCATTACCGAGAGGGCCCAGAGATACCTCTTCGATACACGGAGTGACAAATCCTAATCTCGATCTATGCCAACCCAACAAACACCATCGGAGACGCCTGTAGAGCACCTTTATAATCACCCAGTTACATTGTGACGTTTGGTAGCACACAAAGTGTTCCTCCGGTATTCGGGAGTTGCATAATCTCATAGTCATAGGAACATGTATAAGTCATGAAGAAAGCAATAGCAACAAACTATACGATCATAGTGCTAAGCTAACGGATGGGTCTTGTCCATCACATCATTATCCTACTGGTGTGATCTCGTTCATCAAATGACAACACATGTCTATTGTTAGGAAACATAACCATCTTTGATAAACAAGCTAGTCAAGTAGAGGCATACTAGGGACACTCCGTTTGTCTATGTATTCACACATGTATCAAATTTCCGGTTAATATAATTCTAGCATGAATAATAAACATTTATCATGATATAAGGAAATAAATAATAACATTATTATTTCCTCTAGGGCAAATTTCCTTCAACTGAGTGCTTCTACTGCAGAGGGAATGGTCACTAGAAGCGGAACTACCCCAAATATTTGGCAGATAAGAAGGATGGCAAAGTGAACAAAGGTATATTTGATATACATGTTATTGATGTGTACTTTACTAGTGTTCATAGTAACCCCAGGGTATTTGATACCGATTTTTAGTTGCTATGATTAGTAACTCAAAACAGGAGTTGCAAAATGAACAGAGACTAGTTAAGGGCAAGGTAACGATGTGTGTTGGAAGTGGTTCCAAGGTTGATAAGATCACCATCGCATACTCCCTCTACCTTCGGGATTAGTGTTGAACCTAAATAAATGTTATTTGGTGTTTGCGTTGAGCATGAATATGATTGGATCATGTTCATTGCAATACGGTTATTCTTTTAAGTCAGAGAATAATTGTTATTCTGTTTACATGAATAAAACCTTCTTAGGTCATGCACGGAAGTGGTTTATTGAATCTCGATCATAGTGATACACATATTCATAATATTGATGCCAAAAGATGCAAAGTTGATAATGATAGTGCAACTTATTTGTGGCACTGCCGTTTAGGTCATATTGGTGTAAAGCGCATGAAGAAAGTATATGTAGATGGACTTTTGGAATCACTTGATACTTGCGAACCATGCCTCATGGGCAAGATGACTAAGACTCCGTTCTTCGGAACAATGGAGCGAGCCAATGACTTATTGGAAATAATACATACCCATGTATGCGGTCCGATGAGTGTTGAGGCTCGCGGCGGGCATCCTTATTTTCTAACCATCACAGATGATTTGAGCAGATATCGGTATATCTACTTAATGAAACACAAGTCTGAAACATTTGAAAAGTTCAAAGAATTTTAGAGTGAAGTGGAGAATCATCGTAACAAGAAAATAAACTTTCTACGATCTGATCGCGGAGGCAAATATTTGAGTTATGAGTTTGGCGTTCATTTAAAACAATGTGGAATAGTTTCACAACTCACGCCATGCTACCTCTTGAGCATGCGTTGGTTTTCCCTTGAAGAGGAAAGGGTGATGCAGCAAAGTAGCATAAGTATTTCCCTCAGTTTTTGAGAACCAATGCATCAATCCAGTAGGAGACACACACAAGTCACCTAGTACCTGCACAAACAATCAAGAACCTTGCAACCAACACGATAAAGGGGTTGTCAATCCCTTCACGGCCAATCACAAAAGTGAGATCTGATAAAGATAGTAAGATAATATTTTTGGTATTTTTGTTGTATAGATTGGAAAGTAAAGATTGTAGAATAAAATAAAAGGAAACTAAGATTGTAGATTAGAAACTTATATGATGGAAAATAGACCCGAGGGCCATAGGTTTCACTAGTGGCTTCTCTCAAGATAGCATCTATTATGGTGGGTCAACAAATTACTGTCGAGCAATTGATAGAAAAGCGCATAATTATGAGAATATCTAGGCATGATCATGAACATAGGCATCACGTCCGTGTCAAGTCGACCAAAACGATTCTGCATCTACTACTATTACTCCACACATCGACCGCTATCCAGCATGCATCTGGAGTATTAAGTTCATAAGAACAGAGTAACGCATTAGGCAAGATTACATGATGTAGAGGGATAAACTCAAGAAATATGATATAAACCCCATCTTTTTATCCTCGATGGCAACAATACAATACGTGCCTTGCTGCCCCTACTGTCACCGGGAAAGGACAACGCAAGATTGAACCCAAAGCCATGCACTCCTCCCATTGCAAGAAAGATCAATCTAGTAGGCCAAACTAAACCGATAATTCGAAGAGACTTGCAAAGATATCAAATCATACATATAAGAATTTAGAGAAGAACCAAATATTATTCATAGATAAACTTGATCAGAAATCCACAATTCATCGGATCTCGACAAACACACCGCAAAAGAATATTACATCGAATATATCTCCAAGAACATCGAGGAGAACTTGGTATTGAGAATCAAAGAGAGAGAAGAAGCCATCTATCTAATAACTATGGACCTGAAGGTCTGAGGTAAACTACTCATGCTTCATCGGAGAGGCTATGGTGTTGATGTAGAAGACCTCCGTGATCGATTCCCCCTCCGGCGGAGTGCCGGAAAAGGCCCCAAGAAGGGATTTCACGTGTGCAGAGAGTTGCGGTGGTGGAATATTGGTTTCGTCTCTCTGTATGATGGTTTTAGGGTATAAGGGTATATATAGGCGGAAGAAATAGGTCGGTGGAGTGCCGTGGGGCCCACAAGGGTCGGGGGGCATGCCTACCCCCCTGGGCGCGCCCTCCTGCCTCATGGCCGCCTTACAGCGCTCAAGAATTCAACTCCAAGTCTTCTGGATTCCTTCTGGTCCAAGAAAGATCCTCACAGAAGTTTCATTCCATTTGGACTCTGTTTGATTTCCTTATCTCCAAAACACTGAAATAGGCAAAAAAACAGAAACTGGCACTGCGCCTCCGGTTAATAGGTTAGTCCCAAAAATAATATCAATAGCATATTAGAGCCCATTAAACATCCAAAACATATAATATAATAGCATGGAACAATAAAAAATTATAGATACGTTTGAGACGTATCAAGCATCCCCAAGCTTAATTCCTGCTCCTCCTCGAGTAGGTAAATGATCAAAACAGAATTTTTGATGTGGAATGCTACCCAACATAATTTTCAATGTAATTCTTCTTATTGTGGCATGAATGTTCAGATCCGTAAGATAAAAGTTTAATATTGACATAAAAACAATAATACTTCAAGCATACTAACAAAGCAATTATGTCTTCTCAAAATAACATGGCCAAAAAAGTTCATCCCTACAAAATCATATAGTTTGGTTATGCTTCATCTCCGTCACACAAAAATGTTCAAATCATGCACAACCCCGATGACAAGCCAAGCAATTGTTTCATACTTTAGTATTCTCAGACTTTTTCAACTTTCACGCAATACATGAGCGTGAGCCATGGACATAGCACTATAGGTCGAATAGAATATGATGGTGGGGGTTGTGTGGAGAAGACAAAAAAAGATAAGGTCTCACATCAACGTGGCTAATCAACATGCTATGGAGATGCCCATTATTTGATGTAAATGTGAGGAGTAGGGATTGCCATGCAACGGATGCACTAGAACTATAAATGTATGAAAGCTCAACAAAAGAAACTAGTGGGTGTGCATCCAACTTGCTTGCTCACGAAGACCTACGGCATTTGAGGAAGCCCATTGTTGGAATATACAGGCCAAGTTCTATAACGAAAATTCCCACTAGTATATGAAAGTGACAAAATAAGAAACTCTCTATCATGAAGATCATGGTGCTACTTTGAAGCACACGTGTGGTAAAAGGATAGTAGCATTGTCCCTTCTCTCTTTTTTTATATATTTTTTTATTTGGCCTCTCTCTTTTTTTTCCTCACATGGGACAATGCTCTAATAATGATAATCATCACACTTTTATTTATTTACAACTCAAGAATTACAACTCGATACTAGAACAAGATATGACTCTATGTGAATGCCTCCGGTGGTGTACCTGTTGGGTATCGTAGCAGAAATTAAATTTTTTCTACGCATCACCAAGATCAATCTATGGAGTCATCTAGCAACGAGAGAGAGGAGTGCATCTACATACCCTTGTAGATCGCGAGCGGAAGCGTTCAAGTGAACGGGGTTGATGGAGTCGTACTCGTCGTGATCCAAATCACCGATGATCCTAGCGCCGTACGGACGGCACCTCTGCGTTCAACACATGTACGGTTGGGAGAGACGTCTCCTCCTTCTTGATCCAGCAAGGGGGAGGGAGAGGTTGATGGAGATCCAGCAGCACGACGGCGTGGTGGTGGAATCAGCGGGGATCTCGGCAGGGCTTCGCCAAGCTCAGCGAGAGGGAGAGGTATTACGGGAGGGAGAGGGAGGCGCCAGGGCTTGGGTGCTGCTGCCCTCCCTCCCCCTCTTTATATAGGGCCCCTGGGGGGGCGCCGGCCCTAGGATATCTAATCTCCAAGGGGGGGGGGCGGCCAAGGGGGTGGCTTGCCCCCCAAGCCAAGTGGGGCGCCCCCCACCCCTAGGGTTTCCAACCCTAGGCGCAGGGGAGGCCCAAGGGGGGCGCACCAGCCCACCAGGGGCTGGTTCCCTTCCCCACTTGAGCCCATGGGGCCCTCCGGGATAGGTGGCCCCACTCGGTGGACCCCCGGGACCCTTCCGGTGGCCCCGGTACAATACCGGTGACCCCCGAAACTTTCCCGGTGGCCGAAACTGGACTTCCTATATATAATTCTTCACCTCCGGACCATTCCGGAACTCCTCGTGATGTCCGGGATCTCATCCGGGACTCGGAACAACTTTCGGATTTCCGCATACTAATATCTCTACAACCCTAGCGTCACCGAACCTTAAGTGTGTAGACCCTACGGATTCGGGAGACATGCAGACATGACAAAGACGACTCTCCGGTCAATAACCAACAGCGGGATCTGGATACCCGTGTTGGCTCCCACATGTTCCACGATGATATCATCGGATGAACCACGATGTCGAGGGTTAGATCAATCCCGTATACAATTCCCTTTGTCAATCGGTACGTTACTTGCCCGAGATTCGATCGTCGGTATCCCAATACCTTGTTCAATCTCGTTACCGGCAAGTCACTTTACTCGTACCGTAATGCATGATCCCGTGACCAAACACTTGGTCACATTGAGCTCATTATGATGATGCATTACCGAGTGGGCCCAGAGATACCTCTCCGTCATACGGAGTGACAAATCCCAGTCTCGATTCGTGCCAACCCAACAGACACTTTCGGAGATACCCGTAGTGCACCTTTATAGCCACCCAGTTACGTTGTGACGTTTGGCACACCCGAAGCACTCCTATGGTATCCGGGAGTTGCACAATCTCATGGTCTAAGGAAATGATACTTGACATTTGGAAAAGCTCTAGCAAACGAACTACACGATCTTGTGCTATGCTTAGGATTGGGTCTTGTCCATCACATCATTCTCCTATTGATGTGATCCCGTTATCAATGACATCCAATGTCCATAGTCAGGAAACCATGACTATCTGTTGATCAATGAGCTAGCCAACTAGAGGCTCACTAGGGACATGTTGTGGTCTATGTATTCACACATGTATTATGATTTCCGGATAACACAATTATAGCATGAACAATAGAAATTATCATGAACAAGGAAATATAATAATAACCATTTTATTATTGCCTCTAGGGCATATTTCCAACAGTCTCCCACTTGCACTATAGTCAATAATCTAGTTACATTGTGATGAATCGAACACCCATAGAGTTCTGGTGTTGATCATGTTTTGCTCTAGGGAGAGGTTTAGTCAACGGATCTACTACATTCAGGTCCGTATGTACTTTACAAATATCTATGTCTCCATTTTGAACATTTTCACGAATGGAGTTGAAGCGACACTTGATATGCCTGGTCTTCCTGTGAAACCTGGGCTCCTTGGCAAGGGCAATAGCTCCAGTGTTGTCACAGAAGAGAGTCATCGGGCCCGACGCATTGGGAATAACTCCTAGGTCGGTAATGAACTCCTTCATCCAGATTGCTTCTTGTGCTGCCTCTGAGGCCGCCATGTATTCCGCTTCACATGTAGATCCTGCCACAATGCTTTGCTTGCAACTGCACCAGCTTACTGCCCCACCATTCAAAATATACACGTATCCGGTTTGTGACTTAGAGTCATCCAGATCTGTGTCGAAGCTAGCATCGACTAACCCTTTACGACGAGCTCTTCGTCACCTCCATAAACGAGAAACATATCCGTAGTCCTCTTCAGGTACTTCAGGATATTCTTTACCGCTGTCTAGTGTTCCATGCCGGGATTACTTTGGTATCTTCCTACCAAACTCACGGCAAGGTTTACATCAGGTCTGGTACACAGCATGGCATACATAATAGACCCTATGGCCGAGGCATAGGGGACGACACTCATCTTTTCTCTATCTTCTGCCGTGGTCGGGCATTGAGCCGTGCTCAATTGCACACCTTGCAATACAGGCAAGAACCCCTTCTTGGACTGATCCATATTGAACTTCTTCAATATCTTGTCAAGGTACGTACTTTGTGAAAGACCAATGAGGCGTCTTGATCTATCTCTATAGCTCTTGATGCCTAATATATAAGCAGCTTCTCCAAGGTCCTTCATTGAAAAACACTTGTTCAAGTAGGCCTTTATGCTTCCCAAGAATTCTATATCATTTCCCATCAACAGTATGTCATCCACATATAATATGAGAAATGCTACAGAGCTCCCACTCACTTTCTTGTAAACACAGGCTTCTCCATAAGTCTGTGTAAACCCAAACGCTTTGATCATCTCATCAAATCGAATGTTCCAACTCCGAGATGCTTGCACCAGCCCATAGATGGAGCGCTGGAGCTTGCATACCTTGTTAGCATTCTTAGGATCGACAAAACCTCCCGGCTGCATCATATACAATTCTTCCTTAAGAAAGCCGTTAAGGAATGCCGTTTTGACGTCCATTTGCCATATCTCATAATCATAGAATGCAGCAATTGCTAACATGATTCGGACGGACTTCAGCTTCGCTACGGGTGAGAAAGTCTCATCGTAGTCAACCCCTTGAACTTGTCGATAACCCTTAGCGACAAGTCGAGCCTTATAGATGGTCACATTACCATCCGCGTCTGTCTTCTTCTTAAAGATCCATTTATTTTCTATGGCTTGCCGATCATCGGGCAAGTCAGTCAAAGTCCATACTTCGTTTTCATACATGGATCCTATCTCAGATTTCATGGCTTCTAGCCATTTGTCGGAATCTAGGCCCGCCATTGCTTCTTCATAGTTCGAAGGTTCACCGTTGTCCAACAACATGATTTCCAAGACAGGGTTGCTGTACCACTCTGGCACGGAACGTGTCCTTGTGGACCTACGAAGTTCAGTAGGAGCTTGATCCGAAATACCTTGATCATCATCATCATTAACTTCCTCTCTAGTCGGTGCATGCACCACAGGAACATTTTCCTGAGCTGCGCTACTTTCCGCTTCAAGAGGCAGTACTTCATCAAGCTCTACCTTCCTCCCACTTACTTCTTTCGAGAGAAACTCTTTCTCTAGAAAGGATCCATTCTTAGCAACAAAGATCTTGCCTTCAGATCTGAGGTAGAAGGTATACCCAATGGTTTCCTTAGGGTATCCTATGAAGACGCATTTCTCCGACTTGGGTTCGAGCTTTTCAGGTTGAAGTTTCTTGACATAAGCATCGCAGCCCCAAACTTTTAGAAACGACAGCTTAGGTTTCTTTCCAAACCATAATTCATACGGTGTCGTCTCAGCGGATTTCGACGGAGCCCTATTTAAAGTGAATGCGGCAGTCTCTAAAGCATAGCCCCAAAATGAGAGCGGTATATCGGTAAGAGACATCATAGATCGCACCATATCCAATAGAGTGCGATTACGACGTTCGGACACACCATTTCGCTGAGGTGTTCCAGGCGGCGTGAGTTGTGAAACTATTCCACATTTTCTTAAGTGTGTGCCAAATTCGTGACTCAAATATTCCCCTCCACGATCTGATCGTAAGAACTTTATTTTCCTGCCACGTTGATTCTCAACCTCACTCTGAAATTCCTTGAACTTTTCAAAGGTCTCAGACTTGTGTTTCATTAGGTAGACATACCCATATCTACTCAAGTCATCAGTGAGAGTGAGAACATAATGATAGCCACCGCGAGCCTCAACACTCATTGGACCGCACACATCAGTATGTATGATTTCCAATAAGTTGGTTGCTCGCTCCATTGTTCCGGAGAACGGAGTCTTGGTCATCTTACCCATGAGGCATGGTTCGCACGTGTCAAATGATTCGTAATCAAGAGACTCCAAAAGTCCATCTGCATGGAGCTTCTTCATGCGTTTGACACCAATGTGACCAAGACAGCAGTGCCACAAGTATGTGGGACTATCATTATCAACCTTACATCTTTTGGTATTCACACTATGAATATGTGTAACACTACGTTCGAGATTCATTAAGAATAAACCATTAACCAGCGGGGCATGACCATAAAACATATGTCTCATATAAATAGAACAACCATTATTCTCGGATTTAAATGAGTAGCCATCTCGAATTAAATGAGATCCTGATACAATGTTCATGCTCAAAGCTGGCACTAAATAACAATTATTGAGGTTTAAAACTAATCCCGTAGGTAAATGTAGAGGTAGCGTGCCGACGGCGATCACATCGACCTTGGAACCATTCCCGACGCGCATCGTCACCTCGTCCTTTGCCAGTCTCCGTTTATTCCGCAGCTCCTGCTTTGAGTTACAAATATGAGCAACCGCACCGGTATCAAATACCCAGGAGCTACTACGAGTACTGGTAAGGTACACATCAATAACATGTATATCACATATACCTTTCGTGTTGTCGGCTTCTTGTCCGCCAAGTACTTGGGGCAGTTCCGCTTCCAGTGACCACTTCCCTTGCAATAAAAGCACTCAGTCTCAGGCTTGGGTCCATTCTTTGGCTTCTTCCCGGCAACTGGCTTACCGGGCGCGGAAACTCCCTTGCCGTCCTTCTTGAAGTTCTTCTTACCCTTGCCTTTCTTGAACTTAGTGGTTTTATTCACCATCAACACTTGATGTTCCTTTTTGATCTCTACCTCCGCTGATTTCAGCATTGAATATACCTCAGGAATGGTCTTTTCCATCCCCTGCATATTGAAGTTCATCACAAAGCTCTTGTAGCTCGGTGGAAGCGACTGAAGGATTCTGTCAATGACCGCGTCATCCGGGAGATTAACTCCCATCTGAGTCAAGCGGTTGTGTAACCCAGACATTTTGAGTATGTGCTCACTGACAGAACTATTTTCCTCCATCTTACAACTGAAGAACTTGTCAGAGACTTCATATCTCTTGACCCGGGCATGAGCTTGGAAAACCATTTTCAGCTCTTCGAACATCTCATATGCTCCGTGTTGCTCAAAACGCTTTTGGAGCCCCGGTTCTAAGCTGTAAAGCATGCCACACTGAACGAGGGAGTAATCATCAACACGCTGCTGCCAAGCGTTCATAACGTCTTGGTTCTCTGGGATGGGTGCGTCACCTAGCGGTGCTTCTAGGACATAATCTTTCTTGGCAGCTATGAGGATGATCCTCGGGTTTCGGACCCAGTCCGTATAGTTGCTGCCATCATCTTTCAGCTTGGTTTTCTCTAGGAACGCGTTGAAGTTGAGGGCAACATTAGCGTGGGCCATTTGATCTACAAGACATATTGTAAAGATTTTAGACTAAGTTCATGATAATTAAGTTCATCTAATCAAATTATTCAATGAACTCCCACTCAGATAGACATCCCTCTAGTCATCTAAGTGAAACATGATCCGAGTCAACTAGGCCGTGTCCGATCATCACGTGAGACGGACTAGTCAACATGGGTGAACATCTTCATGTTGATCGTATCTTCTATACGACTCATGCTCGACCTTTCGGTCTTCGGTGTTCTGAGGCCATGTCTGTACATGCTAGGCTCGTCAAGTCAACCTAAGTGTATTGCGTGTGTAAATCTGGCTTACACCCGTTGTATTAGAACGTTAGAATCTATCACACCCGATCATCACGTGGTGCTTCGAAACAACGAACCTTCGCAACGGTGCACAGTTAGGGGGAACACTTTCTTGAAATTATTGCGAGGGATCATCTTATTTAAGCTACTGTCGTTCTAAGCAAATAAGATGTAAAACATGATAAACATCACATGCAATCAAATAGTGACATGATATGGCCAATATCATATTGCTCCTTTTGATCTCCATCTTCGGGGCGCCATGATCATTGTCGTCACCGGCATGACACCATGATCTCCATCATCGTGTCTTCATGAAGTTGTCTCGTCATTTATTACTTCTACTACTATGGCTAACGGTTTAACAATAAAGTAAAGTAATTACATGACGTTATATGTTGATACGCAGGTCATAAATGAATTAAGACAACTCCTATGGCTCCTGCCGGTTGTCATACTCATCGACATGCAAGTCGTGATTCCTATTACAAGAACATGATCAATCTCATACATCACATATATCATTCATCACATCCTTTTGGCCATATCACATCACACGGCATATGCTGCAAAAACAAGTTAGATGTCCTCTAATTGTTGTTGCAAATTTTTACGTGGCTGCTATAGGTTTCTTAGCAAGAACGTTTCTTACCTACGCCAAAACCACAAAGTGATATGCCAATTTCTATTTACCCTTCATAAGGACCCTTTTCATCAAATCCGATCCGACTAAAGTGGGAGAGACAGACACCCGCTAGCCACCTTATGCAACTAGTGCATGTCAGTTGGTGGAACCTGTCTCACGTTAGCGTACGTGTAAGGTCGGTCCGGGACGCTTCATCCCACGATGCCGCCGAATCAAGATAAGACTAGTAACGGCAAGTAAATTGACAATATCGACGCCCACAACTGCTTTGTGTTATACTCGTGCATAGAAACTACGCATAGACCTAGCTCATGATGCCACTGTTGGGTATCGTAGCAGAAATTAAAAATTTTCTACGCATCACCAAGATCAATCTATGGAGTCATCTAGCAACGAGAGAGAGGAGTGCATCTACATACCCTTGTAGATCGCGAGCGGAAGCGTTCAAGTGAACGGGGTTGATGGAGTCGTACTCGTCGTGATCCAAATCACCGATGATCCTAGTGCCGTACGGACGGCACCTCCGCGTTCAACACACGTACGGTTGGGAGAGACGTCTCCTCCTTCTTGATCCAGCAAGGGGGAGGGAGAGGTTGATGGAGATCCAGCAGCACGACGGCGTGGTGGTGGAAGCAGCGGGGATCTCGGCAGGGCTTCGCCAAGCTCAGCGAGAGGGAGAGGTGTTACGGGAGGGAGAGGGAGGCGCCAGGGCTTGGGTGCTGCTGCCCTCCCTCCCCCCTCTTTATATAGGGCCCCTGGGGAGGGCGCCGGCCCTAGGAGATCTAATCTCCAAGGGGGGGCGGCGGCCAAGGGGGTGGCTTGCCCCCCAAGCCAAGTGGGGCGCCCCCCCATCCCTAGGGTTTCCAACCCTAGGCGCAGGGGAGGCCCAAGGGGGGCGCACCAGCCCACCAGGGGCTGGTTCCCTTCCCCACTTGAGCCCATGGGGCCCTCCGGGATAGGTGGCCCCACCCGGTGGACCCCCGGGACCCTTCCGGTGGCCCCGGTACAATACCGGTGACCCCCGAAACTTTCCCGGTGGCCGAAACTAGACTTCCTATATATAATTCTTCACCTCCGGACCATTCCGGAACTCCTCGTGATGTCCGGGATCTCATCCGAGACTCCGAACAACTTTCGGATTTCCGCGTACTAATATCTCTACAACCCTAGCATCACCGAACCTTAAGTGTGTAGACCCTACAGGTTCGGGAGACATGCAGACATGACAGAGACGACTCTCCGGTCAATAACCAACAGCGGGATCTGGATACCCATGTTGGCTCCCACATGTTCCACGATGATCTCATCGGATGAACCACGATGTTGAGGATTCAATCAATCCCGTATACAATTCCCTTTGTCAATCGGTGCGTTACTTGCCCGAGATTCGATCGTCGGTATCCCAATACCTTGTTCAATCTCGTTACCGGCAAGTCACTTTACTCGTACCGTAATGCATGATCCCGTCACCAAACACTTGGTCACATTGAGCTCATTATGATGATGCATTACCGAGTGGGCCCAGAGATACCTCTCCGTCATACGGAGTGACAAATCCCAGTCTCGATTCGTGCCAACCCAACAGACACTTTCGGAGATACCCGTAGTGCACCTTTATAGCCACCCAGTTACGTTGTGACGTTTGGCACACCCAAAGCACTCCTATGGTATCTGGGAGTTGCACAATCTCATGGTCTAAGGAAATGATACTTGACATTTGGAAAAGCTCTAGCAAACGAACTAGACGATCTTGTGCTATGCTTAGGATTGTGTCTTGTCCATCACATCATTCTCCTAATGATGTGATCCCGTTATCAATGACATCCAATGTCCATAGTCAGGAAACCATGACTATCTGTTGATCAACGAGCTAGTCAACTAGAGGCTCACTAGGGACATGTTGTGGTCTATGTATTCACACATGTATTACGATTTCCGGATAACACAATTATAGCATGAACAATAGACAATTATCATGAACAAGGAAATATAATAATAACCATTTTATTATTGCCTCTAGGGCATATTTCCAACAGTACCGGGATGTGAAATGAATCAAGAGTGACATGTATGAAAGAATTATGAATGGTGGCTTTGCCACAAATACGATGTCAACTACATGATCATGCATAGCAATATGACAATGATGAAGTGTGACATAATAAACGAAACGGTGAAAAGTTGCATGGGAATATACCTCGGAATGGCTCTGAAAATGCCATGATAGGTAGGTATGGTGGCTGTTTTTAGGAAGATAAAAGGAGGCTTATGTGTGATAGAGCGTATCGTATCACGGCGTTTGGATGCACCGGCGAAGTTTGCACCAACTCTCAAGGTGAGAAAGGGCAATGCACGGTACCGAAGAGGCTAGCAATGATGGAAAGGTGAGAGTGTGTATAACCCATGGACTCAACATTAGTCATAAAGAACTCACATACTTATTGCAAAAATCTACAAGTCATCAAAAACCAAGCACTACGCGCACTCCTAGGGGGATAGATTGGTAGGAAAAGACCATCGCTCGTCCCCGACTGCCACTCATAAGGAAGACAATCAAATAAACATCTCATGCTTCAAATTTTTTACACAACGGTTACCATACGTGCATGCTATGGGACATGCAAACCACAACACAAGTATCACACAATTTTTTGAAATACTGTGTTCCCCACTAGTGGCACCCGAGCCAGGTCTATGCGTAGATGTTATATGCACGAGTAGAACACAATAATTTGTGGGCGATAATAGTCATACTGCTTACCACCAACGTCTTACTTTGATTCGGCGGTATTGTTGGATGAAGCGGCCCGGACCGACATTACATGACCGCGTTCATGAGACTGGTTCTACCGACATGCTTCGCACACAGGTGGCTAGCGGGTGTCACTTTCTCCAACTTTAATTGAATCGAGTTTGACTACGGCCGGTCCTTGTTGAAGGTTAAAATAGCACACTTGACGAAAAATTGTTGTGCTTTTGATGCGTAGGGAAGAACGGTTCTGACTAGAAGCCCGTAGCAGCCACGTAAAACTTGTAACAACAAAGTAGAGGACGTCTAACTTGTTTTTGCAGGGCATGTTGTGATGTGATATGGTCAAGACGTGATGAGAGATAAATTGTTGTATGAGATGATCATGTTTTGTAACCGTTATCGGCAACTGACAGGAGCCTTATGGTTGTTGCTTTATTGTATGAAATGCAATCGCCATGTAATTGCTGTACTTTATCACTAAGCGGTAGCGATAGTCGTAGACGCAATAGTTGGCGAGATGGCACCGATGCTACGATGGAGATCAAGGTGTCTGATACGTCCATTTTGCATCATGTTTTTATATCGATATTTATTGCATTATGGGATGTTATTACATATTATGTTATAATACTTATGCCTTTTCTCTCTTATTTTACAAGGTTTACATGCAGAGGGAGAATGCCGGCAGTTGGAATTCTGGGCTGGTAAAGGAGCAAATATTAGAGACCTATTCTGCACAACTCTAGAAGTCCTGAAACTCCACGGAAGTTATTTTTGGAATATATTAAAAATATTGGGCGAAGAAAGCACCAGAGGGGGGCCACACCCTGTCCACGAGGGTGGGGGGCGCGCCTTACCCCCTGGGCGCGCCCCCTGCCTCGTGGGCCCCCTGACTGGCCTCCGGTGCCCATCTTTGGCTATATGAAGTGTTTTTCACTTGAAAACATAAAGAGGAAAGCTTTCGGGATGAAGCGCTGCCGTCTCGAGGCGGAGCTTGAGCAGAACCAATATAGGGCTCCGGGGGAGCTGTTCTGCCGGGGAAACATCCCTCCGGGAGGGGGAAATCGTCACCATCGTCATCACTAATCGATCCTCTCAGTGGGAGGGGGTCAATATCCACAACATCTTCACCAGCACCATCTCCTCTCAAACCCTAGTTCATCTCTTGTATCCAATCTTTGTCTCATAGCCTCAGATTGGTACATGTGGGTTGCTAGTAGTGTTGATTACTCCTTGTAGTTGATGCTAGTTGGTTTATTAGGTGGAAGATCATATGTTCAGATCCATTATGCATATTAATACCCCTCTGATTATGAACATGAGCATGATTTGTGACTAGTTACGTTTGTTCCTGAGGACATGGGAGAAGTCTTGCTATAAGTAGTCATGTGAATTTGGTATTCGTTCGATATTTTGATGAGATGTATGTTGTCTTTCCTCTAGTGGTGTTATGTGAACGCCGACTACATGACACTTCACCATTGTTTGGGCCTAGAGGAAGGCATTGGGAAGTAATAAGTAGATAATGGGTTGCTAGAGTGACAGAAGCTTAAACCCTAGTTTATGCGTCGCTTCGTAAGGGGCTGATTTGGATCCACATGTTTCATGCTATGGTTAGGTTTACCTTAATACTTCTTTTGTAGGTGCGGATGCTTGCAATAGGGGTTAATCATAAGTGGGATGCTTGTCCAAGGAAGGGCAGCACCCAAGCACCGGTCCACCCACATATCAAATTATCAAAGTAAAGAACGCGAATCATATGAGCGTGATGTAAACTAGCTTGACGATAATTCCCATGTGTCCTCGGGAGCGTTTTCCTTCATATAAGAGTTTGTCCAGGCTTTTCCTTTGCTAGAAAAAGGATTGGGCCACCTTGCTGCACTTTATTTACACTTGTTACTTGTTACCCGTTACAACTTATCCCATCACAAAACTATCTGTTACCGATAATTTCAGTGCTTGCAGGGAATACCTTACTGAAAACCGCTTGTCATTTCCTTCTACTCTTCGTTGGGTTCCACACTCTTACTTATCGAAAGGACTACGATAGATACCCTATACTTGTGGGCATCAAGACTCTTTTCTGGCGCCGTTGCCGGGGAGTGAAGCGCCTTTGGTAAGTGGAATTTGGTAAGGAAAAATTTATATAGTGTCCTGAAATTTACTGTCACTTGTTACTATGGAAAGTAATCCTTTGAGGGGCTTGTTCGGGGTATCTTCACCCCGACCAGTAGAGCAAAGAGTCGCTCCTCAACCTACTGAACCTACTGAATTTTTTTACTTTCAAATTCCTTCGGGTATGATAGATAAACTGCTAGCTAATCCTTTTACAGGAGATGGGACATTACATCCCGATTTGCACCTAATCTATGTGGATGAAGTTTGTGGATTATTTAAGCTTGCAGGTATGCCCGAGGATGTTATCAAGAAGAAGGTCTTCCCTTTATCTTTGAAGGGAAAGGCATTGACATGGTTTAGGCTATGTGATGATATGGGATCATGGAACTACAACCGATTGAAATTGGAATTTTATCAGGAGTTTTATCCTATGCATCTTGTTCATCGTGATCGTAATTATATATATAATTTTTGGCCTCGCGAAAGAGAAAGCATCACTCAAGCTTGGGGGAGGCTTAAGTCAATGTTATATTCATGCCCCAATCATGAGCTCTCAAGAGAAATTATTGTTCAAAATTTTTATGCTCGGCTTTCCCTCAATAATCGCTCCATGCTCGATACTGTACTGGTTCTTTTATGATGAAGACTATTGAATTCAAATAGGATTTATTGGAAAGAATTAAACGCAACTCTGAAGATTGGGATCTCTACGAAGGTCAGGAGTCAGGTATAACACCTAAGTTTGATTGTGTTAAATCTTTTGTGGATATCGATGTTTTTCGTGAATTTAGCACTAAATATGGACTTGACTCTGAGATAGTAGCTTCTTTCTGTGAATCCTTTGCTACTCATGTTGATCTCCCTAAGGAGAAGTGGTTTAAATATCATCCTCCCACTGAAGTAAAAGTAGTTGAGCCTATTAAAGTAGAAGAAAAGACTATTACTTATAATGTTGATCCTATTGTTCCTACCGCTTATATTGAGAAACCAACTTTTCCTGTTAGAATAAAGGATCATGCTAAAGCTTCAACTGTGGTCAACAAAAGTTGAACCTAGTATTGCTATGGTTAAAGATCTCTTGGTTGATAATATTGATGTGCATGTTATTTATTTCTGTGATGAAGCTGCTAGAATTGCTAAACCCGATGCTAGAGATAAACATAGACCTGTTGTTGGCATGCCTGTTGTTTCTGTTAAAATAGGAGATCACTGTTATGATGGCTTATGTGATATGGGTGCCAGTGTCAGTGCAATACCTTACACCCAATATAAAGAAATTATGCATGATATTGCACCTGCTGAGATAGAAGATATTGATGTTACTATTAAGCTTGCCAATAGAGATACTGTCTCACCGGTTGGAATTGTTAGAGATGTAGAAGCCTTATGTGGGAAAATTAAATATCCTACTGATTTTCTTGTTCTTGCTTCCCCACAAGATAAATTTTGTCCCATTAAATTTGGTAGACCCTTGTTGAATATTGTTAATGCTATTGTTACTGTTGGATTAGGGGATATGTCTCCTGATTTTAATTTTGCTAAATTCCGTAGACAACCCAATGATAAAGAATTGCCTAGTAAAGATGAAATTATTTGTCTTGCTTCTATTGCCATGCCTCCTAATGATTGTTTAGAACAATATTTTCTAGACCATGAAAATGATATGTTTATGAATGAAAGAAGGGAAATAGATGAAATATTCTTTAAACAGGGAGCCATTTTGAAACACAACTTGCCTGTTGAAATCCTAGGGGATCCTCCTCCACCCAAGGGTGATCCCGTGTTTGAACTTAAACCATTACCAGATACTCTTAAATATGCTTATCTTGATGAAAAGAAGATATATCCTGTTATTATTAGTGCTAATTAACCTTTCAGAGCAGGAAGAGGAGAAATTATTGAAAACTCTGAAGAAGCACTGTGCTGCTATTGGATATACTCTTGATGATCTTAAGGGCATTAGTCCCACTCTATGCCAACACAAAATTAAATTGGAGAAAGACGCTAAACCGGTTGTTGATCACCAACGACGGTTAAATCCTCAGATGAAAAAGTGGTATGAAATGAAATACTAAAGCTCCTGGAGGCAGGCATAATTTATCCTGTTGCTGATAGTCAGTGGGTAAGTCTTGTCCATTGTGTCCCTAAGTAGCGAGGTATTACCGTTGTTCCTAACGATAAAGATGAATTGATCCCACAAAGAATTGTTACTGGTTATAGGATGGTAATTGATTTCTGCAAATTAAATAAGGCCACTAAAAAGCACCATTACCCCATACCTTTTATTGATCAAATGCTAGAAATATTATCCAAACATACACATTTTTGCTTTGTAGATGGTTATTCTGGTTTCTCTCAAATACCTGTGTCAAAAGAGGACCAAGAAAAGACCAGTTTTACTTGCCCTTTCGGTACCTTTGCTTATAGACGTATGCCTTTTGGTTTATGCAATGCACCTGCTACCTTTCAAAGATGCATGATGGCTATATTCTCTGATTTTTGTGAAAAGATTGTTGAGGTTTTCATGGATGATTTCTCCGTATACGGAACTTCTTTTGATGATTGCTTGAGCAACCTTGATCGAGTTTTGCAGAGATGTGAAGAAACTAGTCTTGTCTTGAATTGGGAGAAGTGCCACTTTATGGTTAATGAAGGTATTGTCTCGGGGCATAAAGTCTCTGAAAGTGGTATTGAAGTTGATAAAGCTAAAGTTGATGCTATATATTGAAAAGATGTCGTGTCCCAAGGACATCAAAGGTATAAGAAGTTTCCTTGGTCATGTCGGTTTTTATAGGAGGTTCATTAAAGAGTTCTCAAAAATTTCTAGGCCTCTGACTAATATCTTACAAAAAGATGTTCCTTTTGTCTTGGATGATGATTGTGTAGAAGCATTTTAAATCCTTAAGAAAGCTTTGATTTCTGCACCTATTGTTCAGCCACCTGATTGGAATTTACCATTTGAAATTATGTGTGATGCTAGTGATTATGCTATAGGTGCTGTTCTAGGACAAAGAGTTGATAATAAATTAAATGTTATTCAATATGCTAGTAAAATTCTAGACAGTGTCCAGAGAAATTATGCTACTATTGAAAAAGAATTTTTAGCAGTCGTATTTGCTTGTGATAAGTTTAGACCTTATATTGTTGATTCTAAAGTAACTGTTCACACCGATCATGCTGCTATTAAATATCTCATGGAAAAGAAAGATGCTAAACCTAGACTTATTAGATGGGTTCTCTTGCTACAAGAATTTGATTTGCATTTTATTGATAGAAAGGGAGCTGAGAACCCCATTGCAGACAACTTGTCTAGGTTAGAGAATGTTCTTGATGACCCACTACCTATAAATGATAGTTTTCCTGATGAACAATTAGCTTTCATAAATGCTTCTGGTACTGCTCCATGGTATGCTGATTATGCTAATTACATTGTTGCTAAATTTATACCACCTAGCTTTACATATCAGCAAAAGAAAAAGTTTTTCTATGATTTAAGAAATTACTTCTGGGATGACCCACACCTTTATAAAGGAGTGGATGGTGTTATTAGACATTGTGTACCTGAGCATGAACATGAACAGATCCTACGCAAGTGTCACTCCGAGGCTTATGGAGGACACCACGCTGGAGATAGAACTGCACGCAAGGTATTACAATCCGGTTTTCATTGGCCTACTCTCTTCAAAGATGCCCGTATGTTTGTCTTGTCTTGTGATGAATGTCAAAGAATTGGTAATATTAGTAGACGTCAAGAAATGCCTATGAATTATTCACTTGTTATTGAACCATTTGATGTTTGTGGCTTTGATTATATGGACCGTTTCCTTCCTCTAACGGGTATAAAAATATTTTAGTTGTTGTTGATTACGTTACTAAGTGGGTAGAAGCTATTCCAACTAGTACTGCTGATCATAACACTTCTATTAAGATGCTTAAAGAAGTTATTTTTCCGAGGTTTGGAGTCCCTACATATTTAATGACTGATGGTGGTTCACATTTTATTTATGGTGCTTTTCGTAAAATGCTTGCTAAGTATGACGTTAATCATAGAATTGCATCTCCATACCACCCGCAGTCTAGTGGTCAAGTAGAATTGAGTAATAGAGCGATTAAACTAATTTTGCACAAGACTGTTAATAGATCTAGAAAGAATTGGTCCAAGAAACTTGATGATGCATTATGGGCCTATAGAACTGCATAAGATGGTTTATCGAAAAGCATGTCACTTACCTCTCGAACTAGAACATAAGGCATACTGGGCCATTAAAGAGCTCAATTATGATTTCAAACTTGCCGGTGAAAAGAGATTAGACATTAACTCACTTGATGAATGGAGAACCCAAGCCTATGAGAATGCCAAGCTGTTTAAAGAAAAAGTTAAAAGATGGCATGACAAAAGGATACAAAAGCGTGAGTTTAATATAGGTGATTATGTGTTGCTATACAACTCTCCTTTAAAATTTTTTGAAGGAAAACTTCTCTCTAAATGGGAAGGTCCTTACGTTATCGAGGAGGTCTATCATTCCGGTGCCATAAAAATCAACAACTTCGAAAGCAAAAATCCGAAGGTGGTGAACGGTCAAAGAATCAAGCATTATATCTCAGGTAATCCCATAAATGTTGAAACTAATGTTATTGAAACCGGAACTCCGGAGGAGTGCATAAGGGACACTTTCCAGAATGTTTCAGACTCCGAAAAGGAATAGGTATGTGGTACGGTAAGTAAACCGACTCCAAAACAGTTCTAATAGCAATTTTTCTCCGTTTTGGAATATTTAAGAAAATAGGAAAATAAGAAGTAGTCCGAGAAGGACACAGGGCATCCACGAGGGTGGAGGGCGCGCCCCCTGCCTCGTGGGCACCCTGTGCACTCTCCGGACTCCGTTTTCTTGCACGATACTTCTTTTGGTCGGTAAAAATTCATTATATAATCTCCTGGAGGTTTTGACCACCGTATCGTGGAAAAAGCCTCTGTTCTTGTTTCGAGCTATTTTCTGCCAGAGTTGTCAAGGCCAGGTATCATGTCGTCACCCTCCTCCAACAATGAGGGCAACGATGCGTGGCTAATGAAGATAGATCTGAAGAGAGAAGAACCCCGGGAGATCAACAAGGATGATAGGATCAAGAGGGCAATGGAGGATCAAGCTCCGGCAGCAGAAGAAGAAGACATCCTTCAACCCCATCACAATATTCTCACCCCAACTGACATTGAAGCTTTCAAGATGATTGAGTTAGCTCGCAAACAAAACAAGTATCTCACATGTGAAAATATTTTGTTGAAGGAGCATATCACCGCACTCAAGGGCATTATCCGCAAATTGGAGGATCTCCTACGCTCGATGTGCGATTATCCATCATCACCACCATCTTCTTCACCAGCAAAGGAGAATTGAGTACATGGGTATGGGCACTCCCCTTGGCAACTGCCAAGCTTGGGGGAGGTGCCCCGGTATCGTATCACCATCACACTTCCATCTTTATCATTTTTCTTAGTTCAATCTTTTGGCATTATCTTGATCTAGTAGAACAAAGTTTTAGTATGATTTAGTTTTGAGTTTTGCTTTAGGATCCTTCTATGTAATCGAGTCCGTGAGCTATATACACTAGTGCAGAACTGGGCTTTAGTCCCGGTTCGTAATGGCCTTTAGTGTCGGTTCCGTAACCGGCACTAAAGGGTGGGGACTAAAGGTCCCCTCCCTTTAGTACCGGTTCGGCACGAACCGGCGCTAAAGTGCCACCACGTGGCACGAGCCAGGCCCGGGTCCAGGTAGACCATTAGTACCGGTTGGTAACACCAATCGGTACTAAATGTTTGGGGGGGGGGTTTGGTTTTATTTTTTATTTTTCCTTTCATTTTGTGTTTTCAATTTAATTTAGTGAATGTTTTACATTATAATGAGTTGTTAAATCATTAGGTGAAAGTACCGCAGATTAGTTTCGACTGGATGCATGTGGATCCTAGCTAAGTGATCAAGTATATGCCATATCTATATTACTTGAGGTGATCAAGTAATATGGATATGGCATATACATGATCACTTAGCTAGAATCCATCGAGTTGAAACTGATCTGCGGTTTCTTTTATAAATGATATAATAACTCATCATCATCATTATCATCATCATCATCATATTAACATAAAAACTCTTGCATCATATCATCACCAACAACAGTATACTAGCTAGCTAAAAATCATCATAGTCGTCATTACCACTATTTAATCATCATAGTCATTACCGCTGTCTAATCACCACCAGCACTAGCTTAAAGAAGAAACATTTACTTGTACCAGAAGCAAAGATATCATCGAGTTCAACATGGTCATGATATTATATGCGTTCATAACACCACAAAAGAAATCACTCTTTGAGATTAAGTTCAGGACGAAGGACACGGACATGAGAGGACAAGTACTAAGAGCATGAACTAGCTAATCACTCATGCTGCTCTCTCTCAAGTAAAATAGCATAGAACATGTATAGCTCCCCTGATTCATCATATTGGAGCATGCAGATGAACCTGTCTCCTAATCGTGGGCTGCGCTTTTGATTGCTGCCCCCTAGTACTTCTCTGCGATCGTTAACAATTTTGCTCCAATCTTCCACTGTTAAGCATTCATCGCTTTTAGAAATCCTTAATGCACTCATGTGCAATGTAGGAAGTCTTGGCCGTAAGCTAACCATTGACATGCGACCTTTAGTCTCGATCCATTGAGGCACAACTGTCATCGGGAGTCCCTGTTGAAGAACATCATATAGTAATTAATATACTTAGCAATGAAAGTTTAGCTTGAAAAATAATGTATGCAAAAGATGCACTGAGGACAATAGTAAAACTCTTACTATCCTTCCTAAATAGATGTGATCGTAGTTTAATACGATCACTATTGGTCGCACGTTTTGAGTACTAAGATTTTCAAATTCAGGAAAATAATTTCTCTTGACAGCATCAAGATCCTCAAGCCATGAAACATAATGACTTATCTCCTCGCAGTTTAGTTCAGCCCCGGGACAGTGGACGGTCCTGTCTACCAAGCGCCGAACATGTTTGCTTGAATGGAAATAAGCTGTCAATAGAAATTAGTTGTCAACTATTTTTGAATAAACAATATCGAAGACATAAATATGGTTGAGAAACTCACATAATGGTAGAACTGGAGGCGTCTGCACATTGACCCAGATGTCTCTATTACCTTCAATATCATCTTCCGGAGGAATATCAAAGGTGATAACCATATGAGGCTCAAATGCATAAGCCTTGCATAGTGCTTGCCAAGTTCTGCATTCAAAATAGGTGTATGTGTCTGCATTGTATAATTTGACGTTGAAAGTATAACCATGCTTGGTCTTCAGGTAAACTCTCTTTACCTCCATAGTTTCCATAGCACTGAAACCTATCTTATCCAAGACAAATATTCTTGCATGGCAGGGGATGCGCTAGTAGAATAGTGAAAATTTAAAATTATAAGTTGAAGCAAATGAAGCATAAGTCATGCTTAATTACGAAAAAAGACATGTCGTTGTGACTTACTGTATTCACTTCGAAGGTCTCATCCAACTTGATGCTGAAACGCCTATCATCAACAAGGAAATTTCTGTCGCACAGGCCGCGCTGGTCTTCACAGTATTCGCCCATAATGAAATCTTTTTCTTCTTCAGATGACATTTCCTATGTTCATATAGGTGAAACATTAAACACTTACTAGTTCTATTAATTGAACTAATTGAACTAGTTCTATTAATTCAACTAATTCAACTAAGCATTTACTAAAAATAAACTAGTTCTATTAATTTTCTTACTAAAATAAAGTAGCTAGTTCCATATAGTAATATTTTAATTAGATCATCAAATCTCAGATACCTAAATTTTCTTACTAAAAATAAACTAGTTCTATTAATTTTCTTACTAAAAATAAACTAGTTATATATATTAATTCAACTAGTTCAAATCTAATTCGATCTAACATTCTAACATTCTAACATTCTTATCTAGGTAATTCATCTAATTCGATCATCTAATTAATAATTTGACATGCATTAATCTAAAAAATAGAAAACAGAAAATAAGTAAAAAAATGTGTGTGTAGGAGCGGGGGTGGCGGCGTACGGGGCAACGGCGACGACGGGGACAGCGACGACGGGCGGCGGGGGCGGCGAGGGCGAGACAGCGCGCGATGGGCGACGGCGCGGCGGCGGCGGCGACGTCGCGAAGCAGTTGGAGAAGAAGTGGGTAGATGAAACTGAATTTTTCGTAAGTGCTATATATATAGGAGGGGCCTTTAGTACCGGTTGGAGCCACCAACCGGTACTAAAGGCCAATTTTGGCCAGGCCAAGCGGCGGGAAGCGGCCCCCTTTAGTACCGATTGGAGCCACGACCCGGTACTAAAGGGTTGCACGCTGCCAGGCGAGGGACGCAGATGTTTAGTCCCACCTCGCTAGCCGAGGGGAGCTCGAACCAGCTTATAAGCGCCGTTGCCGCTGCTGTCTCGAGCTCCTCTCTAAAGCAGGCCTTCTGGGCCTATCTCTGCTGCGATGCCCTGTTGGGCCTATTGGGCTAGCGGGCCTGCATCCTGGCCCAACTAGAATTTGGGTTTGTAGTCGTATGCAGGCCGCTGTGGCCAAGTAGGTGGGCTTTTTTCATTTAGTTTTTTTCATTTTTTTTCCTTTTCTGCTTTATTTATTTTGTTTTATTTATTTTTAGTTGTTTTTTGCTGTATTTAGAGTTTCTTTGTGAATATTTTTGCTTTAGGTACAAAAAATTACAAACTTTCTGATAGTGCCGGTAGTTTTCAAATTTGAATAGTTTAAATTTTGAATTATTTGAAATTTGTGTGAATCACTAGTTTGTGAATAACTTAACTTTAAAGATATATTTTTCAGTGATTCTTTTTCTTATGTTTAATATTAGTGTGTTTTATCATTATATTCAATTTGGTAATACTTAGGTTATTTAAAAAATGAAATGCCTTTGTAACAAATGAGTTTTCGTCCGAAACCCTGATACTTCGAAAGAGATTGTCCATTTTGTACACGAAGTGCATCCAGTTTTTGCCGTAACCTTCTCTACTTTTTTGCACATGCTATGTGGGTGAAATTATGATACCATGCCAACTTTCAACCTTTTCGGAGTTCATTTGAAGTGTTTTTCAATTTCAGGGTCATTTAGCTCAAAACAAATTAGTAAATGCAATAAAATAGCAAATTATGTCACAAAGGGTTGAAAGTTGATGACGTGGGTTTGAATTGTGCATGCTGAACGCAAAAAAGTCCGGAGTTGTAATAAGTTATTAAAATTTTGAAGTGCCGGTGTAACAGATCAGTTTTCGTCCGAAAGCCTGATACTTCGAAAGAGATTGTCCAGTTTGTACACGAAGTGCATCCAGTTTTTGCCGTAACCCTCTCTACTTTTTTGCACACGCTATGCGGGTGAAATGATGATACCATGCCAAGTTTCAATCTTTTCAGAGTTCATTTGTAGTGCTTTTCAATTTCAGGGCCATTTAGCTCAAAACAAATCAGTAAATGCATTAAAAATAGCAAATTATGTCAGAAAGGGTTGAAGGTTGATGATGTGGCATTGAATTATGCATGCTGAACGCAAAAAAGTCCATAGTTGTAATAAGTTATTAAAATTTTGAAGTGCCGGTGTTAGAGATGAGTTTTCATCCGAAACCCTGATACTTTGAAAGAGATTGTCCCGTTTGTACATGAAGTGCATCCAGTTTTTTCCGTAACCCTCTCTACTTTTTTGCACATGCTATGTGGGTGAAATGATGATACCATGCCAAGTTTCAACCTTTTCTGAGTTCATTTGTAGTGCTTTTCAATTTCAGGGTCATTTAGCTAAAAAACAAATCTGTAAAAGCATGAAAAATAGCAAATGAAGGCACAAAGGGTTGAAACTTGATGACGTGGCATTGAATGGTACACAATGACCGCAAAAAAAGTCTGGAGGTGTAATGAGTTTTAAAAAATAAGTGCCTTTGTAACAGATGAGGTTTCGTCCGCAACCCTGATACTTCGAAAGAGAGTGTGCAGTTTGTACACGAAGTGCATCCAGTTTTGGTCGTAACCCTCTGTACTTTTTTGCACATGCTATGTGGGTGAAATTATGATACCATGCCAAGTTTCAACATTTTCAGGGTTCATTTGTAGTGCTTTTCCATTTCAGGGTCATTTAGCTCGAAACAAATCAGTAAATGCATGAAAAATAGAAAATGAAGGCACAAAATGTCCGGAGTTAATATAAGTTATTAAAAGGCGTAATGCTCACCTGCATGTTGCTTATCTTCAGGCCTTGAGGAAGTAGTGTAGACTGCACGGAGCAAACTACAGCAGTTTGCTCCGTGCAGTTTGCTCCGTGCAGTCTACACTACTTCCTCAAGGCCTGAAGCTAAACAACGTGCAGGTGAGCATTGCGCTTCTCCTTCATCGTCTATGCACTCAGGACTTATAAACCACTGGGAGTGCCTCTTGCTTGGCGATGTGGGACTAAAAAACAGCTGGAAAAGGAATCAACTAAAAAACCCTAGTACCGGTTCATGCCACGAATCGGTACTGAAGGTGCTGGTGGGGCCACAACCTCTTTAGTATCGGTTCGTGGCACCAACCGGTACTAATGGTTAGACACGAACCGGTACTAATGAGCTCCGCCCGCCTAGCTGTTGGAACCGACACTAATGGTAACATTTGTGCCGGTTTTGTTACAAACCGGGAGTAATGTGCTTCACATTTGACCCCTTTTCCACTAGTGATATAATAAAGATTAGTTTTGAGTCAAGGGCTTCATTATTTTTCTATGATCTAGAGGTAATAAAAAGAAAAAGTAAAAAGAAATAAAAAGGATCATATTGATCTTATGGAGAGTGATGACTTCACATATAAAGAGTATGATGAATAAACGTTGTTGAGAGTTGACAAACATAGTTTTGGTCATCATTGCAATTAATAGGAAGTAATAAAGAAAGAGAGGTCTTCACATATAGATACACTATCTTGGACATCTTCTATGATTGTGAACACTCATTAAAATATGATATGCTAAAGAGTTGATGTTGGACAAGGAAGACAATGTAATGGGTTATGCTTTCTTATATCCGAAATAAAGTATATTGTCATGGATCATCCAACATGTTGAGCTTGCCTATCCCTCTCATGCTATCCAAATTCTTTGCACCAAGTAGAGATACTACTTGTGCTTCCAAATATCCTTAAACACAGTTTTGCCATGAGAGTCCACCATATATCTACCTATGGATTGAGTAAGATCCTTCAAGCAAGTTGTCATTATTGCAAATCGCTCTTAAAATATGTATGATCTATTAGTTTGGAGAAAATAAGCTTTATACGATCTTGTGATATGGAAGAAATAAAAGCGACGGACCGCATAATAAAGGTCCCTATCACAAGTGGCATTATAAAGTGACATTCTTTCACATTAAGATTTTGTGCATCCAACCATAAAAGCACATGACAACCTCTGCTTCCCTTTGCGAAGGGCCTATCTTTTATTTTTCTTATACCTCGTACAAGAGTCATGGTGATCTTTACCTTTCCTTTTTGCATTTTATCATTTGGCAAGCACGATGTGTTGGAAGGATCCTGATATATATATATATATATATATATATATATATCCAATTGGATGTGGGTTTTCATAAAGCATTATTGTTGACATTACCCTTGAGCTAAAAGGCTGGGAGGCGAAACTATAAGCCCCTATCTTTCTCTGTGTCCGATTTAAACTTCATACCCATAAGTATTGCGTGAGTATTAGCAATTGTGAAATACTAAATGATAGTTGAAATATGTGGACTTGCTGAAAAGCTCTTATATTGACTCTTTCCGATGTTATGATAAATTGCAATTGCTTCAATGACTGAGATCATGGTTTGTTAGTTCTCAATGAAGTTTCTGATTCGTACTTTACATTGTGAATAGATTGTTACTTCAACATAAGAAATCATATGACAATATTCATATATGTTGTTGTTCTAAGAATAATCATGATTCCCTCATGTCCGTATTTTGTTTTATCGACACCTCTATCTTTAAACATGTGGACATATTTTTCGATATCGGCTTCCGCTTGAGGACAAGCGAGGTCTAAGCTTGGGGGAGTTGATACGTCCATTTTGCATCATGCTTTTATATCGATATTTATTGCATTATGGGCTGTTATTACATATTATGTTACAATACTTATGCCTTTTCTCTCTTATTTTACAAGGTTTACATGAAGAGGGAGAATGTCGGCAGCTGGAATTCTAGGCTGGTAAAGGAGCAAATATTATAGACCTATTCTGCACAACTCCAAAAGTCCTGAAACTCCACGGAAGTTATTTTTGGAATATATTAAAAATATTGGGCAAAGAAAACACCAGAGGGGGGCCACACCCTGTCCACGAGGATGGGGGGCGCGCCCTACCCCCCTGGGCGCGCCCCCTGCCTCGTGGGCCCCCTGACTAGCCTCCGGTGCCCATCTTTGGCTATATGAAGTGTTTTTCCCTAGAAAAAATAAAGAGGAAGCTTTCGGGATGAAGCACTGCCATCTCGAGGCGGAGCTTGAGCAGAACCAATATAGGGCTCCGGCGGAGCTGTTCTGCTGGGGAAACATCCCTCCGGGAGGGGGAAATCGTCACCATCTTCATCACCATCGATCCTCTCAGCGGGAGGGGGTCAATCTCCATCGACATCTTCACCTGCACCATCTCCTCTCAAACACTACTTCATCTGTTGTATCCAATCTTTGTCTCATAGCCTCAGATTGGTACCTGTGGGTTGCTAGTAGTGTTGATTACTCCTTGTAGTTGATGCTAGTTGGTTTATTAGGTGGGAGATCATATGTTCAGATCCATTATGCATATTAATACCCCTCTGATTATGAACATGGGCATGATTTGTGAGTAGTTACGTTTGTTCCTGAGGACATGGGAGAAGTCTTTCTATAAGTAGTCATGTGAATTTGGTATTTGTTCGATATTTTGATGAGATGTAGGCTGTCTTTCCTCTAGTGGTGTTATGTGAACGTCGACTACATGACACTTCACCATTGTTTGGGCATAGAGGAAGGCATTGGGAAGTAATAAGTAGATGATGGATTGCTAGAGTGACAGATGCTTAAACCCTAGTTTATGCGTTGCTTCGTAAGGGGCTGATTTGGATCCATATGTTTTATGCTATGGTTAGGTTTACCTTAATACTTCTTTTGTAGTTGCGAATGCTTGCAATAGGGGTTAATAATAAGTGGGACGATGCTTGTCCAAGGAAGGGTAGCACCCAAGCACCGGTCCACCCACATATCAAATTATGAAAGTAACGAACGCGAATCATATGAGCATGATGAAAACTAGCTTGACGATAATTCCCATGTGTCCTCGGGAGCGTTTTCCTTCATATAAGAGTTTGTCCAGGCTTGTTCTTTGCTTCAAAAAGGATTGGCCACCTGGCTGCACTTTATTTACAGTTGTTACTTGTTACCCGTTACAACTAATCCTATCACAAAACTATCTCTTACCGATAATTTCAGTGCTTGCAGAGAATACCTTACTAAAATCCGCTTGTCATTTCCTTCTGCTCCTCGTTGGGTTCGACACTCTTACTTATCGAAAGGACTACGATAGATCCCCTATACTTTTGGTTCATCAGTGTCAAGCCGGTGACGATGGAGATCATGATGGTGCTTTGGAGATGGAGATCAAAGGCACAAGATGATGATGGCCATATCATGTCACTTATTTTGATTGCATGTGATGTTTATCCTTTATGCTTCTTATGTTGCTTAGTACGACGGTAGCATTATAAGATGATCCCTCACTAAATTTCAAGGTATAAGTGTTCTCCCTGAGTATGCACCGTTACTACAGTTCGTCATACCGAGACACCACATGATGATCGGGTGTGATAAGCTCTACGTTCACATACAACGGGTGCAAGCCAGTTTTGCACACGCAGAATACTCAGGTTAAACTTGACGAGCCTAGCATATGCAGATATGGCCTCAGAACACTGAGATCGAAAGATCGAACGTGAATCGTATTGTAGATATCATCAACATAGTGATGTTCACCATTGAAAACTACTTCATCTCACGCGATGATCGGACATGGTTTAGTTGATATGGATCCCGTGATCATTTAGATGACTCGAGGGATGTCTATCTAAGTGGGAGTTCTTAAGTAATATGATTGAATGAACTTTAATTTATCATGAATAGTACCTGGTAGTTTTTGCATGTCTATGTTGTTGTAGATCAATGGCCCGTGCTACCGTTCCTTTGAATTTTAATGCGTTCCTAGAGAAACTTTAGTTGAAAGATGATGGTAGCAACTACACGGACTGGGTCCATAACTTGAGGATTATCCTCATTGCTGCACAGAAGAATTACATCCTGGAAGCACCGCTAGGTGCAAGACCCGTTGCAGGAGCAACTCCAGACGTTATGAACGTCTCGCAAAGCAAAGCTGATGACTACTCGATAGTTCAGTGTGCCATGCTTTACGCCTTAGAATCGGGATTTGAACGACGTTTTAAACGTCATGGAGCATATGAGATGTTCCAGGAGTTGAAATTATTATTTCAAGCAAACTCCCGAAGTGAGAGATATGAAGTCCCCAATAAGTTCTATAACTGCAAGATGGAGGAGAATAGTTCTGCCAGTGAACATATACTCAGAATGTCTGGGTACCACAACCATTTGACTCAACTGGGAGTTAATATTCTTGATGATAGTGTCATTGACAGAGTTCTTCAATCACTGCCACCAAGCTACAAAAGCTTTGTGATGAACTATAATATGCAAGGGATGGATAAGACAATTCCCGAGCTCTTCGCGATGCTAAAGGCTGCGGAGGTAGAAATCAAGAAAGAGCATCAAGTTTTGATGGTTAACAAGACCACTAGTTTCAAGAAAAAGGGCAAAGAGAAGAAGGGGAACTTCAAGAAGAACGGCAAGCAAGTTGCTGCTCAAGTGAAGAAACCCAAGTCTGGACCTAAGCCTGAGACTGAGTGCTTCTACTGCAAAGGGACTGGCCACTCGAAGCGGAACTGCCCCAAGTATTTGGCGGATAAGAAGGATGGCAAAGTGAAAGGTATATTTGATATACATGTTATTGATGTGTACCTTACTAATGCTCGTAGTAGTGCCTGGTTATTTGATACTTGTTCTGTTGCTCATATTTGCAACTCGAAACAGGGGCTACGGATTAAACGAAGATTGGATAAGTACGAGGTGACGATGCGCGTGGTAAATGGTTCCAAAGTCGATCTGATCGCCGTCGGCACGCTACCTCTACATCTATCTTCGGGATTAGTTTTAGACCGGAATAATTGTTATTTGGTGCCAGCGTTAAGCATGAACATTATATCTGGATCTTGTTTGATGCGAGACGGTTATTCATTTAAATCTGAGAATAATTGTTGTTCTATTTATATGAGTAATATATTTTATGGTGATGCATCCTTGATGAGTGGTCTATTTTTGTTGAATCTCGATAGTAGTGATACACATATTCATAATATTGAAGCCAAAAGATGCAAAGTTAATAATGATAGTGCAACTTATTTGTGGCACTGTGCTACCTCTTGAGCTTGTGTTGGTTTTTCCCTTGAAGAGGAAGGGTGATGCAACATAGTAGCGTAAGTATTTCCCTCAGTTTTGAGAACCAAGGTATCAATCCAGTAGGGGACCATACGCAAGTCGCCTCGTACCTACACAAACAAATAAGAACCTTGCAACCAACGCGATAAAGGGGCTGCCAGTCCCTTCACGGCCACTTGCAAGAGTGAGATCTGATAGAGATAATATAAATATTTTGGGTATTTTTATGATATAGATTGGAAAATGAAGATTGCAAAATAAAATAGATTGGAAACTTATATGATGGAAAATAGACTCGGGGGCCATAGGTTTCACTAGTGGCTTCTCTCAAAATAGCATAATTTACGGTGGGTGAACGAATTACTGTCGAGCAATTGATAGAAAAGCGAATAATTATGAGAATATCTAGGCATGATCATGTATATAGGCATCCCGTCCGCGACAAGTAGACCGACTCCTGCCTGCATCTACTACTATTACTCCACACATCGACCGCTATCCAGCATGCACCTAGAGTATTAAGTTCATAAGAACAGAGTAACGCATTAAGCAAGATGACATGATGTAGAGGGATAAACTCAAGCAATATGATTTAAACCCCATCTTTTTATCCTCGATGGCAAAAATACAATACGTGCTTTGCTGCCCCTACTGTCACTGGGAAAGGACACCACAAGATTGAACCCAAAGCTAAGCACTTCTCCCGTTGCAAAAAAGATCAATCTAGTAGGCCAAACCAAACTGATAATTCAAAGAGACTTGCAAAGATATTAAATCATACATATAAGAATTCAGAGGAGAATCAAATATTGTTCATAGATAAACTTGATCATAAACCCACAATTCATCGGATCTCGACAAACACACCGCAAAAGAAGATTACATCGAATAGATCTCCAAGAGAATCGAGGAGAACTTTGTATTGAGATCCAAAGAGAGAGAAGAAGCCATCTAGCTAATAACTATGGACCCGAAGGTCTGAGGTAAACTACTCACACATCATCGGAGAGGCTATGGTGTTGATGTAGGGGCCCTCCGTGATCGATGCCCCCTCTGGCGTAGCGCCGGAAAAGGCCCGAAGATGGGATCTCACGGGTACAGAGAGTTGCGGCGGTGGAAATAGGGTTTTGTGGTGCTCCTCGATGTTTTCACGAGATATGAGTATATATAGGCGAAAGAAGTCGGTCAGGAGAGCCCCAAGGGGCCAATGAGGGTGGGGGGCGCGCCTCCCTACCTCATGGCTTCCTCGTTTGTTTCTTGACGTCCACTCCAAGTCCTCTGGATCACGTTTGTTCCAAAAATCACAATCCCGAAGTTTTCATTTCGTTTGGATTCCATTTGATATTCCTTTTCTGCGAAACACTGAAATAGGCAAAAAAACAGCAATTTTGGCTGGGCCTCCGGTTAGTAGGTTAGTCCCAAAAATAATATAAAAGTGTATAATAAAGCCCATTAAACATCCAAAACAGATAATATAATAGCATGGAACAATCAAAAATTATAAATACGTTGGAGACGTATCAGCATCCCCAAGCTTAATTCCTGCTCGTCCTTGAGTAGGTAAATGATAAAAACAGAGTTTTTGATGTGGAATGCTACCTAGCATATTTTCCAATGTAATTCTCTTTATTGTGGCATGAATATTCAGACCCGACAGATTCAAGACAAAAGTTTAATATTGACATAAAAATAGTAATACTTGAAGCATGCTAACCAAGCAATTACGTCTTATCAAAATAACATAGCCAAAGAAAGCTTATCCCTACAAAATCATATAGTTAGGCCATGCTTCATTTTCGTCACACAAAATGTTCTCATCATGCATAACCCCGATGACAAGCCGAGCAATTGGTTCATACTTTTTAATGCGCTTCAGCCTTTTCAACCCTCACGCAGTACATGAGCGCAAGCCATGGATATAGCATTATGTATGGAATAGAGTATGATGATAGGGGTTATGTGAGAAGACAAAAAAGTAGAAAGTCTTACAATGATGCGGCTAATTAACGGGCTATGGGGATGCCCATCAATTGATTTCAATGTAAGGAGTAGGGACTGTCATGCAACGGATGCACTAGAGCTATAAATATATGAAAGCTCAACAAAAGAAACTAAGTGGGTGTGCATCCAACTTGCTTGCTCACGAAGACCTAGAGCATTTTGAGGAAGCCCATCATTGGAATATACAAGCAAGTTATATAATGAAAAATTCCCACTAGTATATGAAAGTGACAAAATAAGAGACTCTCTATCATGAAGATCATGGTGCTACTTTGAAGTACAAGTGTGGAAAAAGGATAGTAACATTGTACCTTCTATCTTTTTCTCTCATATTTTTTTCTCTTTTTTCCCCTTTTTTTTGGGCCTTCTCTCTTTTTTATGGCCTTTCTTTTCTATTTTTTTCCTTTTTTAGTTTTCATCCGGAGTCTCATCCCGACTTGTGGGGGAATCATGGTCTCCATCATCCTTTCCTCACGTGGGACAATGCTCTAATAATGAAAATCATCACACTTTTATTTACTCACAACTCATGAATTAGAACTCGATACTTAGAACAAAATATGACTCTATATGAATGCCTCCGGCGGTGTACCGGGATGTGCAATGAATCAAGAGCGACATGTATGAAAGAATTACGAATGGTGGCTTTGCCACAAATACAATGTCAACTACATGATCATGCAAGCAATATGACAATGATGGAGCGTGTCATAATAAACGGGACGGTGGAAAGTTGCATGACAATATATCTCGGAATGGCTATGGAAATGCCATAATAGGTAGGTATGGTGGCTGTTTGGAGGAAGATATAAGGAGGTTTATGTGTGATAGAGCGTATCATATCACGGGGTTTGGATGCACCGGCGAAGTTTGCACCAACTCTCAAGGTGAGAAAGGGCAATGCACGGTACCGTAGAGGCTAGCAAATTGCGGAAGCGTAAGAGTGCGTATAATCCATGGACTCACATTAGTCATAAAGAACTCATATACTTATTGCAAAAGTTTATTAGCCCTCGAAGCAAAGTACTACTACGCATGCCCCTAGAGGGATAGATTGGTAGGAAAAGACCATCGCTCGTCCCCAACCGCCACTCATAAGTAAAAGAACACCTTATGCTTCAAATTTGTCACACAACGTTTACCATACGTGCATGCTACGGAACTCGCAAACCTCAACACAAGTATTTCTAAATTTCAAAATTACTCAACTAGCAGAACTCTAATATTACCACCTTTATATCTCAAAACAATTATCAAGTATCAAACTTCTCATGATATTCAATGAACTTAATATGGAAGTTTTTATTATACCCATCTTGGATACATATCATATTAGGACAAATATCATAATTAAAGCAAATTACCATGTTGTTTAAGACTCTCAAAATAATATAAGTGAAGCATGAGAGATCAATAATTTCTATAAAATAAAACCACCACCGTGCTCTAAAAAGATATAAGTGAAGCACTAGAGCAAATTTTAACGAGCTCAAAAGATATAAGTGAAGCACATAGAGTATTCTAATAAATTCCGATTCATGAGTGTCTCTCAAGAAAGTGTATTCAGCAAGGATGATTGTGGTAAACTAAAAAGCAAAGACTCAAATCATACAAGATGCTCCAAGCAAAACACATATCATGTGGTGAATAAAAATATAGCCTCAAGTAAAGTTACCGATGGACGAAGATGAAAGAGGGGATGCCTTCCGGGGCATCCCCAAGCTTAGGCTTTTGGTTGTCCTTGAATTTTACATTGGGGTGCCTTGGGCATCCCCAAGCTCAGGCTCTTGCCATTCCTTATTCCATAATCCATCAAATCTTACCCAAAAACTTGAAAACTTCACAACACAAAACTCAAACAGAAGATCTCATGAGCTCCTTTAGTATAAGAAAACAAACCACCACTTTAAGTTACTGTATTGAACTCATTCTTTATTTATATTGTTGTTAAACTTTCTGTATTCCAACTTCTCTATGGTTCATAACTTCCGATACTACTCATAGGTTCATCAAAATAAGCAAACAACACATGAAAAACAGAATCTGTCAAAAAGAGAAAAGTCTGTAGTAATCTGTAACTTTCGAATACTTCTGTAACTCTAAAAATTCTGAAATAAATTGGTGGACGTGAGGAATTTGTCTAGTAATCAGGTGCAAAAATAATCAACTAAAAAGCACTCTCTGGTTACAAGTGGCAGCTATGCTCGTGAGCGCAAAAGTTTCTGTTTTTACAGCATGATCATATAAACTTTACCCATGTCTTCCCAACGGTTCTACTTGGCACAAACACTAATTAAAACATAAAAACACATCTAATCAGAGACTAATAAATTATTTATTACTAAACAGGGGCAAAAAGCAAGAAACAAAAATAAAATTGGGGTGCCTCCCAACAAGAGCTATCGTTTAACGCCCCTAGCTAGGCATAAAAACAAGGATAGATCTAAGTATTATCATCTTTGGTATGCAATTCATCAATAGAACACTTATAACCCTTAGGAGTTTCCTTCTTTTTGATAATGATCAAACTCCTAGGCAAGGAATAAAGAAATTCATTTGTAGCAAAAGGTTCCTTAATGATAGCGAAAAAGTTGGGGTGAACACTTATGGATTTGAGATCCACATTTTCCTTACTAGAAGTTTCACCCTTATTTTTAGGAACATACATTAATTTGGCAACTTTGGTATTAGGAAGATTTGGAGTATTTTTTATGGAAGAAAAGGCAGACCCTAAGTTGGTAATAATATTCTCCAGTTTATCAATTCTTGTGGAATCTTGATCTATTTTTTCGTTAACTATGGGTTCCTTTGCTTTAAAAAAATTCAGAATTATTCCTACCTTGGATCCTTATTGGTAATTTGGTTGTGGATCTTTTTATCCAAATTCTCAGTTGACTCTATAGTGGAAGCTTTATTTTCAATAATTTCGAGCCTTTGCATCACATGTTCCAAAGTTAAAGTAGTTCCATTAACCAAAGAGGTGGTGGGCCAAACAAATCTATCATGGCATTATGAGAATCAAAAGTATGGCTACCCAAGAAATTTCCCTGCGGTAATGGTGTCAAGAATATATCTATTCCAAGGAGTGATGCCAACATAAAAACTGCGAAGAAGAACGGAAGTGGATTGCTTCCTAGTGGATTTGTTTTGAGCATTGCAAATTCTATACCAAGCATCTTTTAAGTTTTCTCCTTCCCTTTGTTTAAAATTAAGAACTTCATGATCGGGAGTACTAACAATGATAGAAGGACTAGCCATAGCGGCTAAGTAAACGATCTAACACACAGGCACACAAGAAGCAAGCGAAAGAGGCAGGAGGGAGGCGAATAAAACGACAAAGGTGAAGTGGGGGTGAGGAAAACGAGAGGCAAATGGCGAATAATGTAATGCGAGGGATAAGAGTTTTGATGGGTACTTGGTATTGACTTGATGTAGATCTCCTCGGCAACGGTGCCAGAAATCCTTCTTGCTACCTCTTGAGCTTGTGTTGGTTTTTCCCTTGAAGAGGAAAGGGTGATGCAACACAGTAGCGTAAGTATTTCCCTCAATTTTGAGAACCAAGGTATCAATCCAGTACGGGACCACACGCAAGTCGCCTCGTACCTACACAAACAAATAAGAACCTTGCAACCAACGTGATAAAGGGGTTGTCAATCCCTTCACGGCCACTTGCAAGAGTGAGATCTGATAGAGATAACATAAATATTTTTGGTATTTTTATGATATAGATTGGAAAATAAAGATTGCAAAATAAAATAGATTGGAAACTTATATGATGGAAAATAGACTCGGGGGCCATAGGTTTCACTAGTGGCTTCTCTCAAGATAGCATAATTTACGGTGGGTGAACGAATTACTGTCGAGCGATTGATAGAAAAGCGAATAATTATGAGAATATCTAGGCATGATCATGTATATAGGCATCACGTTCGTGACAAGTAGACCGACTCCTGCCTGCATCTACTACTATTACTCCACACATCGACCGCTATCAAGCATGCATCTAGAGTATTAAGTTCATAAGAACAGAGTAATGCATTAAGAAAGACACATGATGTAGAGGGATAAACTCAAGCAATATGATATAAACCCCATCTTTTTATCCTCGATGGCAACAATACAATACGTGCCTTGCTGCCCCTACTGTCACTGGGAAAGGACACCGCAAGATTGAACCCAAAGCTAAGCACTTCTCCCATTGCAAGAAAGATCAATCTAGTAGGCCAAACCAAACTGATAATTCGAAGAGACTTGCAAATATATTAAATCACACATATAAGAATTCAGAGGAGAATCAAGTATTGTTCATAGATAAACTTGATCATAAACCCACAATTCATCGGATCTCGACAAACACACCGCAAAAGAAGATTACATCGAATAGATCTCCGAGAGAATCGAGGAGAACTTTGTATTGAGATCCAAAGAGAGAGAATAAGCCATCTAGCTAATAACTATGGACTCGAAGGTCTGAGGTAAACTACTCACACATTATCGGAGAGGCTATGGTGTTGATGTAGAAGCCCTCCGTGATCGATGCCCCTCCGGCGAAGCGCCGGAAAAGGCCCCAAGATGGGATCTCACGGGTACAGAGAGTTGCGGCGGCGGAAATAGGGTTTCGTGCTGCTCCTCGATGTTTTCAGGGTATATGAGTCTATATAGGCGAAAGAAGTCGGTCAGGAGAGCCACGAGGGGCCCACGAGGGTGGGGGGCACGCCCAGGGGGGTAGGCGCGCCTCCCTACCTCGTGGCTTCCTCGTTTATTTCTTGACATCCACTCCAAGTCCTCTGGATCACGTTTGTTCCAAAAATCACTCTCCCAAAGGTTTCATTCCGTTTGGATTCTGTTTGATATTCCTTTTCTGCGAAACACTGAAATAGGCAAAAAAAACCAGCAATTTGGGCCCAAAAATAATATAAAAGTGTATAATAAAGCCCATTAAACATCCAAAACATATAATATAATAGCATGGAACAATCAAAAATTATAGATACATTGGAGACGTATCACACTGCCATTTAGGTCATATTGGTGTAAAGGGCATGAAGAAACTCCATGCTGATGGGCTTTTGGAATCACTTGATTATGAATCACTTGGTGCTTGCGAACCATGCCTCATGGGCAAGATGACTAAGACTCGGTTCTCCGGAACAATGGGGCGAGCAACAGACATATTGGAAATAATACATACTGATGTATGCGGTCCAATGAGTGTTGAGGCTCGCGGCGTGTATCATTATTTTCTGACCTTCACAGATGATTTGAGAAGATATGGGTATATCTACTTGACGAAACATAAGTCTAAAATCTTTTAAATGTTCAAAGAATTTCAGAGTGAACTTGAAAATCATCGTAACAAGAAAATAAAATTTCTACAATCTGATCATGGAGGAGAATATTTGAATTGTGAGTTTGGTCTTCATTTGAAACAATGCGGAATAGTTTCACAATTCACGCCACCTGGAACACCACAACGTAATGGTGTGTCCGAACGTATTAACCTTACTTTATTGGATATGGTGCAATCTATGATGTCTCTTGCTGATTTACCGCTATTATTTTGGGGTTATGCTTTAGAGACGACTGCATTCACGTTAAATAGGGCACCATCTAAATCCGTTGAGATGATACCATATGAACTGTGGTTTGGCAAGAAACCTAAGTTGTCGTTTCTTAAAGTTTGGGGCTGCGATGCTTATGTGAAAAAGCTTCAACCTGATAAGCTCGAACCCAAATAGGAGAAATGTGTCGTCATAGGATACCCAAAGGATACTGTTGGGTACACCTTCTATCACAGATCCGAAGACGAGATATTCATTGCTAAGAAGTGAGTGGGAGGAAAGTAGAACTTGATGAGGTAATTGTACCTTCTCCCGAATTGGAAAGTAGTTTATCACAGAAATGAGTTCCAGTGATTCCTACACCAATTAGTGAGGAAGCTAATGATAATGATCATGAAACTTTAGATCAAGTTACTATCGAACCTCGTAGGTCAACCAGAGTACGTTCCGCACCAGATTGGTATGATAATCCTGTTCTGGAAGTCATGTTACTAGACCATGACGAACCTACGAACTATAAGGAAGCAATGATGAGCCCAGATTTCGTGAAATGGCTTGAGGCCATGAAATCTGAGATGGGATCCATGTATGAGAACAAAGTGTGGACTTTGCTTGACTTGCCCGATGATCGGCAAGCCATAGAGAATATATAGATCTTCAAGAAGAAGACTGACGCTTATGGTAATGTTATTGTCTACAAAGCTCGACTTGTTGCGAAACGATGAGACCTTCTCACCCGTAGCGATGCTCAAGTCTGTCCGAATCATGTTAGCAATTGCTGCATTTTATGATTATGAAATTTGGCAAATGGATATCAAAACCGCATTCCTTAATTGATATCTTAAAGAAGAGTTGTATATGATGCAACCAAAATGTTTTGTCGATCCTAAAGGTGCTAACAAAGTGTGCAAGCTCTAGCGATCCATTTATGGACTGGTGCAAGCCTCTCGGAGTTGGAATATACGCTTTGATAGTGTGATCAAAGCATATGGTTTTATACAGACTTTTAGAGAAGCCTGTATTTACAAGAAAGTGAGTGGGAGATCTATAGCATTTCTGATATTATATGTGGATGGCATATTGTTGATCGGAAATGATATAGAATTTTTGGATAGCATAAAGGGATACTTGAATAATAACTTTTCAATGAAAGACCTCGGTGAAGCTGCTTATATATTAGGCATCAAGATCTATAGAGATAGATCAAGATGCTTAATTGGACATTCACAAAGCACATACCTTGATAAAGTTTTGAAGAAGTTCAAAATGGATCAGTCAAAGAAAGGGTTCTTGCCTGTGTTACAAGGTGTGAAGTTGAGTCAGACTCAATGCCTGACCACTGCAGAAGATAGAGAGAAAACGAAAGTCATTCCCTATGCCTCAGCTATAGGTTCTATCATGTATGCAATGTTGTGTACCAGACCTGATGTGTGCCTTGCTATTTGTTTATCAAGGAGGTACCAAAGTAATCCAGGAGTGGATCACTGGACAACGGTCAAGAACATCCTGAAATACCTGAAAAGGACTAAGGATATGTTTCTCGTTTATGGAGGTGACAAAGAGCTCGTCGTAAATGGTTACGTCGATGCAAGCTTTGACACTGATCCGGGTGACTCTAAGTCACAAACCGGATACGTATTTATATTGAATGGTGGAGCTGTTAGTTGGTGTAGTTCCAAGCAGAGCATCATGGCGGGATCTACGTGTGAAGCGGAGTACATAGATGCTTCGGAAGCAGCAAATGAAGGAGTCTGGATGAAGGAGTTCATATCCGATCTAGGTGTAATACCTAGTGCATCAGGTCCAATGAAATATTTTGTGACAATACTGGAGCAATTGCCTTGGCGAAGGAATCCAGATTTCACAAGAGAACCAAACACGTCAAGAGACGCTTCAATGCCATCCGCGATCAAGTCAAGGAGGGGGACATAGAGATTTGCAAAATACATACGGATCTGAATGTTGTAGACCCGTTGACTAAGCCTCTTCCATGAGCAAAACATGATCAGCACCAAGACTCCATGGGTGTTAGAATCATTACTATGTAATCTAGATTATTGACTCTAGTGCAAGTGGGAGACTGAAGGAAATATGCCCTAGAGGCAATAATAAAGTTGTTATTTGTATTTCCTTATATCATGATAAATGTTTATTATTCGTGCTATAATTGTATTAACCGGAAACTTAGTACATGTGTGAATACATATACAAACAGAGTGTCCCTATTATGCCTCTACTTGACTAGCTCGTTAATCAAAGATGGTTAAGTTTCCTAGCCATAGACATGTGTTGTCATTTGATGAACGGGATCACATCATTAGAGAATGATGTGATGGACAAGACCCATCCGTTAGCTTAGGACTATGATCGTTTTGTTTTACTGCTATTGCTTTCTTCATGACTTATACATGTTCCTCTGACTATGAGATTATGCAACTCATGAATACCGGAGGAACACTTTGTGTGCTATCAAACGTCACAACGTAACTGGGTGATTATAAAGATGCTCTACAGGTGTCTTTGAAGGTGTTTGTCGAGTTGGCATAGACCAAGATTAGGATTTGTCACTCCGTGTATCGGAGAGGTATCTCTAGGCCCTCTCGGTAATGCACGTCACTATAAGCCTTGCAAGCAATGTGACTAATGAGTTAGTTGCGGGATGATGCATTACGGAACGACTAAAGAGACTTGCCGATAATGAGATTGAACTAGGTATGATGATACTAACGATTGAATCTCGGGCAAGTAACATACCGATGACAAAGGAAACAACGTATGTTGTTATGCGGTTTGAACGATAAAGATCTTCGTAGAATATGTAGGAGCCAATATGAGCATCCAGGTTCCACTATTGGTTATTGACCGGAGATGTGTCTCGGTCATGTCTACATAGTTCTCGAACCCGTAGGGTACGCATGCTTAACGTTCGATAACGATTTGTATTATGAGTTATGTGATTTGATGACCGAAGTTTGTTCAGAGTCCTAGATGAGATCACGGACATGACGAGGAGTCTCAAAATAGTCGAGAGGTAAAGATTCATATATTGGAAGGTTATATTCAGACACCGGAATGGTTTCGGGAAGTTTCGAATAAGTTTCGGAGAACCGGGGGTTACGGGACCCCCCCCCCCGGGAAGTTAATGGGCCATACATGGGCCTTAGTGGAGGAGAGAGGCCAGCCTAGGAGGAGGCGCGCAGCCCCCTTGCCAGTCTGAATTGGACAAGGGGTGGGGGCGGCGCCCCCCTCCTTTCCCTCTCCTACTCCTTCTCTCTTTCCCTCTTTGCTTCTCCGGAAAAGGAAAAAGGAGAGGGAATCCTACTAGGACTACGGAGTCCTATTAGGACTCCCCACACCTGGCGCGCCCCCTTGGGCCGGCCACCTCCTCCCTTCCTCCTTTATACACGTGGGAGGGTGGCACTCCAAAGGCACACATGTTGATTTCTTAGCCGTGTGCGGTGCCCCCCTTCACAGTTTACCACCTCGGTCATATCGTCGTAGTGCTTAGGCGAAGCTCTGCACCGGTAACTTCATCATCACCGTCGCCACGCCGTCGTGCTGACGGAACTATCCCTCGTCCTCAACTGGATCAAGAGCTCGAGGGATGTCATCATGCTGAACGTGTGCTGAACACCGAGGTGCCGGATGTTCGGTACTTGGATCGGTTGGATCGTGAAGACGTTCGACTACATCAACCGCGTTACAAAACGCTTCCGCTTTTGGTCTACGAGTGTACGTGGACACACTCTCCCCTCTCGTTGCTATGCATCTCCTAGATAGATCTTGCGTGATCGTAGGAATTTTTTTGAAATACTGCATTCCCCAACAATCGTGACCCGGGCTTGTAACATATAGATCTAAGTTTTGTTTGTGTCATAGAGTTTTGTAGTTATATCAACGTGGAGTCATCGTTCGTGGTCGTGCATGATGCGTGTATGATTAGTGCATGATTAGAAACGGGGGCGTCACATGTGGCGATGCCATCTGACACTGTTTTTCATCCTAGGAGGCGCTACCGTGGTCCTCCTATCTACCCCCTTCCTATCTCCAAAATGAAACGTGAAATCCCGCTAAGATTGGGCGGTGACGGTGCACCGTTCATTGTGTCCTCCTGGAAGCGCTGCTTAGGGATGATTTGGCAGCAGGGAGGCTAGTCATAGTGGGTGTAACTTAGCAAGTAACATAACACACCCAATGGATGTTTTCTTATGTGGGAATTAGTTAATGAGGATATAGGTTTGTTGGTAACATAATATGTTACTGTAAATTAACGCAAGCCAAGGCAAAATGAGTTTACATCCTAATAAATGCAACCATCTATGATACTACTTATACAATGGTTTGCACTATGAAGATAGTAACATAGATTAGTGCCATCCCTTAAAAAACATAGACTAGTGTCATATGCATGGCACTACTCTAAGTTATTCTCCACTATGACTAGCCTGGCGGCATTGAGTCTGGGAGATTTGGGTCGCTCCAGATTTCAAGTGGCAGTTGTATTTTCATGTTTTACGTGGTTGGTAGTGTCTCCAATTCCCTCATGGGTGGTGCTCCTCGGTGGCGGCATGTGTATCTCAGTTCCGGCGGTGCGCCCCCTTTGACCCGTTGTCAGGTGATAGTGGTCCCCTTCCTAAAACTAGTAGTGCGCCGATGTTCGGGAACACACGTCTCTTCTCTTCAACAGACGACATGCCATGCATGTTCCTGAATAGCCCATGGTCTCTTCTTGATGGGGAAGCTCCTAGTGACTTTCAAGGTGCGCTCTACTGTCCTTGGTCTACAGCGGTGGTGCAGTGTGACCTCATTGCTAGGTGGTCATGCTCTTTGGTTACTACATGTATCGATAATGGCACCTCTCCACTTCTTGATGAATATCTCTCATGTATGATGGTACGGCGCCTTTCGAATCAAGGCAAGAGGGAAGGCCCCCTCTGTGGTGATAGAGAAGGAAGTTGTTTGGTTCTCGCCAACCATGTGTGTCAACCAAGTCCAAGACTCCCATTCTGTTTGTAGACATGGCCTCATCGTGCTTCTGTTGTTCATGGTCTTTGGTTCTTGAGTGCTTTGGTCTTCGGCTAGTGCAAGCAGTATTTTCCTTGCATTTTTATTTTGGGCTTGCATCTTGTGTTAAATTGTAAGTTGTCCCGGGTGCTCCCTTGTATCGTTCGGCTGATGTATGTGTGTTTCTTGTAATTCCTAGCCAGTTGATGGATTTATTAATTCAAAGCCAGGCTCGTTTTGAGTGTTTTGTCTAAAATAAACTTTTAGAGGGTGAAAGGAAAATTTGAAGGAAGATTCAAAAGAGGATTGCACTGAGAGTGGTTACTGTCATGATTATTTTATCATGTCAGATGAAGATGAAGATTGTGTTGAGATTAACAAGATCTACAAGGAGTATAAAACAAATATGAAGGATGAACAACTAAAGCACATTGATGATGTTATGCTTGATCGTGGGCCTATAGTATGGTCATCAAATAAGGTGGGGGAGGAAAATGATGGAAATGGTATGGCGTATGAAGCTCTGAATTTTCTGATTCGTTCGTTGAGATTGGCATTGGTGGTGAAGTGAAGACATTTAAGTCAAGATACATAGTGTTCAAGGACAAGGGGGTGTACCAGAGTTTACTGTTGGTTTGATATTTAATTGCAAGGATGACCCACATGAGCGGCTTGAGCTGGATGAAATTGTCATCTGCTTGCCTAGCCAAAGGATTCGTTGTTCGAATATTGGCCAATTCACTCCTGCTGCCAAATTCACCATCAATGTTGCCACTCTAGAGTTAATGTGCCGTAGTGAAGGGGAGAGGGGGAGAGGGGGAGATACAAGCTCTTTTGGGTCACTCAACTAACGTGGTAGTCAGAACCTGGTGAACTGTCCAGTTTTAGTCAAAAGTCAAAATTGTGTCCATGTCGGCAGGAAACCACCTAAAGCGGCACAATGGACTCAACTTATCAACTTTTTTAGGGTTGAGGAGCTTAGGTTTGCTGGTTTTAGTGTTGATGCTATACTTTCTAGAGAGTTTAGGGATGAAAAATATAATTTTCTCATTTTCTAAATATTTGTAAGTGTGAGAGCAACATTAGTGCGCAATAAAGAGTGATGAGGAAGATCAGACCTCTGCAGCCATCCTTGAGGTAGGGATTTCCTTGAAAGCCGGACGAACACTTACAACGATATCCCATAAATATTGCCCCATGGGTGACGTTTAGGCAATAGCTCTGGGAACTACGACATGCATACATAGTATCCTTTTGCTTAGCTGTTTCACATGTTAAATTGGCAATCGCCCACTTTATAACAATGTGATCGTATTCCATAGAGAAGTCAAATTGATCTTCCATAGGTTCCTCCAATTCCTCTCCATTATTGTCAGTCTTGACTAATGTTGCCTCTTTTTCATTACTTCCATTCACAATGTTGCCAGCAGTTAGAGTCCCATCTTCCACGGAGACACCAGTCACCTGATATTGTGTACCTTCTGAGACAGAAACTGTGAGAGTACCAGATGTACAATTAAGATGAAATACTTCATGTGCAAAACATCCTTCTTCGATCCCAAAGGGGAAGGGAACAATAATGGGTCCACATGATGTGGTACAGTTTTCTTTGGACTTCGGGTTATAGTCTGCGCCAAGGTAGATAGACACAAAAAGTAAGAACACGAGGCTGAAGGCTAAATGGAAGGGAATTTTAAATCATTTTGTAGAAAACATAGGGCCGGAAGCACCTTGGATGCATCCATCTAAAATGTAAGGGTTGCCTTGTCCATAAGAAGAGCAGTGACATAGGTACCCACCAGATGAGGAATTCTGGCAACTACTACCGTTGCTACAAGCATAGCTTGTGTAGTTCATCTGTGCACTTGCACAGCTTGGTTGGTCGATGATGGTAATACTAATTATCGCAGAAGGAGCATCATCAATTGAGTTCCAACTTGAGAAAATATTGGTTGTATTATCACTTACATAACTCTCATCATCTGACACTAGAGCCATGATGCCAGGGTGCAACCAATCTGATTGTGTTGCAGTAGTATTAGTGCTGACAAGTTTTGCACGAAAAGCCTGGCAGGTCCGTTGGTAATGGGATGATGCAGCATCCCTTTCCATTACAAGGTCCTTCAGTCGGTGCTTTCTCGCTGACGCATCTACTCATACAAGAACCAACCATGTCGCCCGTACCATACTCAAAAAGGGTGATGTCAAAATCACAACCAGCTACGTACAAAGCACTATCACTAGTAATACTAATACCTTTAGCAGGGGCCTCCCATGACATGTGGTAGGTATTTGTACCTGGCCTCGTTGTGTGGTTGAAGATTATAGGGCTGAAAGCAATGCCGTAGTTGGAGTTCTTGCCAGTGACCTGGATAGAGCTGCTGCCTAGAAAGAGCTTGGGATGCTTGGTGGAGTGGTTGCAGGTGAGATCGAAGCCTTGACGGAAGCAGCCGGGCCCTATACCGAAGGGATATGGGATGTCAACATCCCCACACCTTGGGATGCAGTGAGCCAAGGAATCATTAGAAGGGATCTGCAGGATCCCTCCGACGGCTCTGTAAAACAAAGAAGAAATAGATTGGATCGGCGCACCCAACATGGTGGCCTTGAGATGTATTTATATGGGTGCAACTAGGGCACAGATTACAGGTGGTTACAGGAGATAAGTACAATATTAACAGACTCCTATATCCTAACAATATACTATTTAACATCCCCTTTCAATTTGAACTTCCTTCGCGAAGATTCACATTGTGTCTATTTGAGACAAAAGGCGCCTCAGCTAGTGGTTTGGTGAAGATGTCAGCAACCTGTTCCTTGGAAGAGATGAACCTAACATCCAATGCTTTGGCTGCAACTCTTTCGCGAACAAAATGGAAATCAACCTCTATATGCTTGGTTCTGGCATGAAACACTGGATTTGCAGACAAACAAGTGGCACCTAGGTTATCACACCACAATATTGGAGGTCGTGACATAAAGACTCCAGGTTCTCCAAGAACTGACTGTATCCAGATTATCTCAGTTGTGCCATTGACAATGGCCTTGTACTTAGACTCGGTGCTGGATCGTGAGACTGTGGCCTGCTTTCTGGAGCTCCAAGAGACAAGGTTGGGACCAAGAAAAACCGCAAACCCTCCTGTAGACCTGCGATCGTCACTGCATCTAGCCCGGTCCGCGTCGGAGAAGCAACTCAACACCATTGAAGGTGAATTGCGGATAGACTGACTCATACCACGAGCGTACTTCAAATACCTCAAGATCCTTTTAGCTGCCGAAAAATGTGCAGTCGTTGGTGCGTGAAGAAACTGACAAACACGATTCACAGAAAAGGAAATATCCGGCCTGGTCAACGTCAAATACTGAAGTGCTCGAACCAGACTACGGTATTTAGTACTATCATCTTGAGAGAGAGATGCCCCACTATCTTTGCTGATCTTCTCACTTGAGGGCATGGGATTAGTGGAGACCTTACAATTTTCCATGTTAGCACGGTGAAGAATGTCACCAATGTACTTCTGTTGAGAGAGCACAATCCCCTGTGGCGACGACTTCACCTCAACTCCAAGGAAAAAATGCAAGGGACCAAGATCCTTGAGAACAAACGTGGCATGAAGATCAACAAGTAACTTGGTCGTTGCAGTAGGCGATGAGCTGGCCACAATGATGTCATCCACATAGACAAGCATGAACATGGTGACACTGCCACGATAAAAAATGAATAGAGAAGTGTCTGCTTTAGAGGCCACAAAACCAAGTTGAAGCAGGCGAGAACTTAACTGAGAATACCAGGCTCTGGGAGCCTGTTTAAGTCCATATGTAGCTTTCCTCAGCTTGGACAAATACCAAGGAGCAGTAGGATCCACAAATCCAGGAGGTTGTCGCATATACACATGTTCCTGAAGAACTCCATGAAGAAAGGCATTATGAACATCCAACTGGGGCAGACACCAACCTTGAGAGACAGCAATGTAAAGAACTAGGCAAACAGTAACTGGTTTAACAACCGGACTGAACGTGTCATCATAATCGAGACCATAGCGTTTCTTGAACCCTTTGGCAACAAGATGAGCCTTGTGACGATCCACAGTGCCATCAGCCTTGTACTTTACTTTAAAAACCCATTTGCAGTCGATCACATTGACATGAGGTGGTGGTGGAACTAAGGTCAATGTACCATTGTGACGAAGAGCATCGAGCTGAAACTGCATAGCGGCACGCCAAGCTGGAGATGCCATGGCCTCACGATGATCACGGGGTTCCCTGGGGACCAGAAACACACGGCGGGATGGATCATAGTTGACAGTACCATCCGTACGGTGTGCAACTTTGCAAGTGTGATCACTTGTGCAGTCACCATTGCATGAGCAGGAGATGCAGTAGACCCAGGCACAGAGGATCCAGGAGCGGCAGCCAAGGAGGGAATCATATCCTCCTGGGATCCCGTGTGGCCAGCAGGCGCAGGAGGAGAATCCAGCGGCGATCCCGAGGAGGGACCAGGGGACGCAGGCGCGCCTGTCGCGGAACAGGGCCGGCCCACTGGCTGGCGATCGGGCACGTGGACAGCAGCGTGTGGCGAGTCAGGGCGGAGGGAACCAGGCCAGTGGCGGGCCCCACCACTGAGAAGGATGGGGCGGGCGGAGGGGCGACCGGGCCGTCGAAGGCCGCCACGTGGGCCAGCTGATGAGGCGCCTCCCCGCGGTCACCTGGCGCGTCGCTGTCGCTTTCGGGAGAGGCTACGCGATCTGAGGCCGGATCAGCTCCGGATCCTATGCCCGGATCTTCCTGGGACGCGGGAGCGCCTCGCACACCTGGGATCTTCCGCATCGGAGGAGATCCTGCATCTAGGTTAGAAGACAAAGCAGATATAAGATATTTCATGTGGTCATGCGGGAATGAAAGGATGGTTTGTTCTGCAACGTGAGGTGGTATGGGAGAGGCAGACGGGTTGGCAAAAGGAAAAACTTTTTCATCAAACGTGACATCTCGAGAGATATAAACACGAGTTGTGCGTAGATGAAGACATTTATACCCTTTATGATGGATGCTGTAGCCAACAAACACACACTGTTGGGACCGAAAGGCGAGTTTGTGTGTGTCGTAGGGACGCATGTTGGGCCAGCAAGCGCAACCAAACATACGAAGCGACGTGTAGTCTGGTTTGGTGTTGAATAATTTTTCCATAGGACTAAGGTTGCCAATGACACGACTAGGGAGTCGATTGATAAGATAACATGCTGAGAGATAGGCCTCATCCCGAAAACGTAGCGGCATAGATGCATGTGATAGTAAAGAGAGCCCCAACAATATGAAGGTGTTTCCTTTCAGCTGAACCATTTTGCTGGTGTGTGTGTGGGCAAGAAACATGATGCATAATGCCAAGTTGACGAAAAAACATGTTTCTAAGCTTCTCGTACTCCCCACCCCAATCGGATTGAACACATAAAATCTTGCGAGATAGAAGGCGTTCAACATGAGCAAGGAAGTCACGAAAAACATCAAACACATCACATTTTCTTTTGAGAAGATAGATCCACACAAACTTACTATAATCATCGATAAAAGAGACATAGTACTGGAACCCACCAGATGATGTTTTGGCAGGTACCCACACATCCGAAAAAATAAGTTCTAAAGGGAAGGAAGAAACACTTGAGGATCTAGGAAAAGGAAGCTGGTGTGCTTTGCCTTGTTGACACGCGTTACACACATGGGTCATAGACCGACTAGAGGAAACTAGTTTATTGGATGATAAAACGTGCTGAACGACTTGAGTGGATGGGTGGCCAAGCCTTGCGTGCCAATCTTCAGCTGACAACCTAACAGAAGACAAAGCATGATCAGATGATGGCCGAATGGGGTAAAGCCAGTTTTCACATCTGCCTTGAAGAAGAACCCTCTTGGTGGTCAAATCCTTCATAAGAAAATGAGTAGGGTAATACTTTAGATAAGCATGATTATCAACGGCAAGACGATTGACAGAGAGAAGGTTCTTGTCAACATTAGGAACATGCAAGATATTGCGAAGTTTGAGATTAGAAGAGGGGGTAGGAAGAATTGCATGACCACGATGAGCTATGTGCAAACCTGATCCGTCAGCTGTGTGGATGCTGTGTCTTCCTAGGTACTTCTCCCGGACCGTGAGGCAATCCAGATCGCCGGTGATGTGGTCCCTGGCCCCGATGTCAGTGAACCAAGCAGGGTCACCTAGGATGGAAGGAGGAGAAGCAGTAGCAAGCCCGGCCATCTTGGACTCTTGAGGTTGGAACGCATGGTTGTAGCGCTGGCCGCACTCCCAGGCATAGTACCCAGGGCCGCGGCAGAGCTGACGCTAGACGCGGTTGTCGCCCCGGTCACCGTAGTCACCGCGATCACCGTCACGGTTGCCACCAAAATCACCTTGTTGGCGCGTGCCGCCGCCACCGCAGTTCCCGCGATCGCCACCGCGAGAATTGTTGTTGTAGCTGCCGCGATCTTCGGAGTTGCCGCGGCCCTTGCCGCGGCAGTTTCCCTTGCCCCGATTGGTGTTGTTGTTGGTGTTGCCGTTGGGGTCCCGGGCGACGTAGTTGACGGAGGAGCCGCCATGCTGGAGATGAAGACGAGCAGCGTTGTACTCGTGGCGCCGTTCGAAGGAAATCGCGTGGGAGTAGAACTCACCAAGCATCATGTCCTCGGGACGGGTGGTGTATTCTGTGATGAGGGGCTCGTAGTCGCTGTCGAGACCGGTGATGACGGCGGTGATGATGTCCTCTTCATGCATGGGGCGGCCAATAGCGGCGAGCTGGTCGGCGTTGGCACGGATCTTGGCGAAGCAGTCCGCCATGGAAAGGGTTCCCTTCCTGAAGACGGCCATGTCTAGTTTGATCTGGACGATGCTGGCGCGGCAGTGGGTGGTGTACATCTCCTCGACATGAGCCCAGATGGAACGAGAGGTTTCCAGCCGATGCACCTGCTGAAATACCTCATCAGAGAGAGAGGCAAGGAGATAGCTGAGGACGATCTGATCCTGGCGGAACCAGGTGGCATACTCCGGATTGGGAGCGCAAACCCCCTTGTCCTCGGGGTCCAGAAGCTAGGGAGGAGCCGGGAGAGTGCCATCGACGTAGCCCGTGGCACCGGCTATGCGCAGAGGGGAAGGACTTGAGCCTTCCAAAGGAGGAAATTGGAGGTGGTGAGTTTGGCGGTGATCAGGATGGCGGAGGGAGGTGGAACGGCAGAAGCCGGTGGCCCATTGAAAGCGGCGGGCAGGAAGAGCATGGTTAGGGCAGAGGAAGTGGAAGCGGAAGCCGTAGGGGAGCCCATTGTGCGATCCAAGAATAAATAGATTGGATCGACGCACCCAACATGGTGGCCTTGGGATGTATTTATATGGGTGCAACTAGGGCACAGATTACAGGTGGTTGCAGGAGATAAGTACAATATAAACAGACTCCTATATCCTAACAATATACATTTTAACAGGCTCCAGATAATGTGGCCGACGTTTGCGGTGCAGCTGCCGAGAACATCAGCACAAAAGACATGTCGATGAGTATCTTCACTATTAGAAAAAAGGCCATTTGTCCTAGTTCGTAAGGCCCATCTGTCCCGGTTGTGGAACCGGGACTAAAGGGTCGTTACTAATGCCCTAGGCCTTTAGTCCCGGTTCTTATACGAACCGGGACAGATGGGCCTCCACGTGACCACTGCGGCGAGCCCAGGCAGGAGGGCCTTGGTTCCCGGTTGGTAGCACCAACCGGGACCAATAAGCGTCCACGCGTCAGCATTTCAAGGGCTGGGGTTTTGTTTTTTTAAAGGAGGTGGTTTAGGGGTTTTGGGGGTTAATTTAGGTTGTTAGTTAGCTAATAGAGAGATGTGTCCCCTCTTATCTCCGTGCTACTGCTACTGCTATGCCTAAACATGACTTAGATTGAAGTGAAGGCAACATGTGGTGCATGTCGAAAGTAATACTAATCCTAACTTGATCAAGTTTGGATTGTACTACTTTTGACATGCACCACATGCATGTTGCCTTCACTTGAATCCAATCCATCTTCATTTCACCCACTGATATATAATAACTCTTCATGCTCGCATCATGCATCATCATAATAATAGTCCTACTAATCATCATCATACAACTTCTACTCGTTATTAATTACAAGTCATACGATCATCATCCTCATAGTCATCCAACCAACCCTACTTAATTGTTCTTAGCACATGGTCATCAGTATTAGGTAGGACCTAAATACCCTCTTTAAGGTAAAATAGCATAAAACAATATAGACCATGACTCTCCATTATGGAGAATGGAGATCATCATGTCTCCAATTCTTGCGTTTCGCTTCCTTTTGCTTCCAAGAACCTCCTTACGACTGTCCATACATTTTTCCATTCTTTGATTAGCATGTCTCCACTTCTTTTAGAAATCCGGTATGGATAGTTGAGATTCGTAGGATGGCCTGGTTGTATGTTCAAAACATGAAGGCTACCATTCTGATACATCAATGAGGCACACAATCCATCGGGATTCTCTGTTGAAAAACATAGTAATAACTTCATAGTTAGCAATGATGTACTAGTTTTAGAAGTAGGCAAAAGATGCACGGATGTCGTAATAGTAAAAAATCTTACCAGGGTATCTCCATGGTAGTTACCGTAGTTCAACACGTGCACTAGTGACACGTATTGACCATAATGTTGAGGAGTTTGATTGCAGATATTTTAATTCTCAAGATCAGTACAAAATGCGATCAGATGATTTTTCTCCTGATAAGTTAATTCGGAGCCATCGATGTAGTTGGTTTTGTCTACCATCTTCCGCACATTCTTTGACGAATGAAAATAAGCTGTCAACTATTTTGAAATAAAAAATATAAATTAGTTAATAACTATGTTTGAGAAACTCACATAGCGGTACAACTGGAAGCGTATCAACAAGGACCCAAATGTCCATATTGTCTTGGTCGATGTCAGGATCACCAAGATCCATGGTGATAAGCATACCCTCATAAAAACGATACATCATGCAAAGTGCTTCCCAATTTTTGCAACCAAAATGGGTTACGCTCTCAGAATTATACAGATTTACTTCAAAATCCATACCATGATGAGTCCTTAGGTGAATTTTCTTTGTTTCATAATTTTCATGGTCTTCAAAATCCATCCTCTCCAAGACATAGCGTCTTGCATGGCATGGGATAAGCTACTCGAATTGTAAAAGATGAAAATTACATGTTGAAATAGTTGAAGTCATGCTTAATTACGAAAAAACACTTGTCGTCGTTGCGTACCGTTTCAACATCGAAGGTCTCCTCAAGCTTAATGCTGAAGCGCCAATCTTCGTCCAGGCGAGGCCTGTCGCACAGACCTCGATCGTCGTGGCACCAGCTGCACTCCCCCGGGAGACTTTCGTCTTGCGATGACGACATTACCTACGTTCATAATTCAAAGATTAAACTTGTACAATTAAATATATGTACTACAAAAACTAAAATAGATCATTGTTATTCATCACGGGTTGACTATCGGTCTGTCGAGTCTTTCCTTGAAAACTCTTAGCTCACGTGGTGTATACATTCGACCATTGGTGATGGTCGCTCCTCCTTTCATCCCCGAGTGCATTACACCGAAATGTCTAGCACACGGGAATGAAGGAGAAGCGACCCCACGACAACAGTCGGGATTCTTCGTCCTCTCATATATATATGGTGGAACTCTCCCTCACTGATTCCTCTCTGACATTTGCAACCGTCGGTGATGGTAGCTCCTCCTTTCGTTCCCGAGTGCATTACACTAAATTGTCTAGCACATGGGAACAAAGGAGAAGCTACCCCCACGACAACAGTCGGGATTCTTCGTCCTCTCATATATGGTGGAGACTCGACAGACTTAAAGTCAACCCAAAATATCGTTTAATTATCTTTCTAAAAAAGGATTTGGCTGGTCTCACCTCGAGGTCGGAGGGGGTCGGTGACGGGGATGACAGCGGGGATGATGGAGGGGGGTCCTAGATTTCTGCGAAAACAATAACCCTATAAGCTATCAACTAATCATATGCATACGCCTTGCATAGTGCTCTCCAATTTTAGCATTCAAAGTAGGAGTAGTTTTCCAATTTGAGCATTCAATAAGCAAAATCAAATCGCAAAATAAAGTAGTATACAAATTAGGATACATTGAATTATAAGCAAAACTACATCATCTCTTGAGTTCGTACATCGTCAAATATTATCACTAATACACCTCGAATACTATCATACATATAGCATCGCTACTACAGCTAGAACCGTAGCGCCCGACGGGTATCTGCGCGGGTGGTGGACACCCAAAGAGAAGGACCTGCCAGGTATTGTCGAACCTGCCCTCCAACGCAACCATGTAGCGACGGACGTGCTCGTCCTCCTCGCTGACACGGTGACGTACCACCTCCGCGGTGTCCGGAAGCCTCGGCACCGTCACTGGCACACGCGATCGCCACCAAACAAGGATCGGGTCAACGACAGGCTCGCTCCTCACCAACCTACGCCCCCGGAATGTAGCACCTCCCAATACCAGCCCGGCGGAGCCCAATTCCGGACATGGCCCCTCTGATTAAGCCGGCCTCCTCCGCCGAGTCGACGACGAGGATGCGGGATAGGCATCGTCGACGTTGATGCGGGAATAATTGCTTGAACTAAAAAAATAAACTAGTTCTATTAATTTTCATGCTAAAAAACTACTTCTATAGTAAAATAAAGTAGTATTATTAAATCAACTAGTTCAACTACTAATTAAGCACTCACTAAAAATAAACTACTTCTATAGTAAAATAAAGTAGTTTTATTAGATCAAGTAGTTCAAAGCACTTACTACAAATAAAATAAAGTAGTACTTACTAAAAATAAACTAGTTTAACTAGTTCTATTATTTATCGACCCCCCCCCCCTCATGTCGAAGTTATCAGTCAGGGTGTACGTATATCGACAACGACATAACCGATAAAAAATAAGAAGAGGAAGAAGAAAAAAAAAAGAGGAGAATAAGAAAGGAATAGAGGAGAAGATCGAAGAAAAAAAAGAAGAAAAAAAAGAGGAGAAGAAGAAAGGAATAGAGGAGAAGAAGAAAAAATAGAATAGACTGCTAAATTGTTTTGTTATTCCTTTTTTCCTTTTCTTTTTTGTCCAGTATTGAACAAAAAAGAAATTATGGAAGATGTTTTCTTCCCCCATTAAGTCCGAGCCATAGAGTAAGAGTGAGATGAGTCTTCCAAATTCATCATAGACTTTCCCTATGGCTTGATAGAAGTAAGCAGCAAAGAGTCGTAACTTAAAGAAAAAAACGGACAGGGTCGACAGATTTACCTGATGTAAAGAAGATCCTAAAAGTCTCTGATTAGTCGACTCTCTCCATTTAACACTTTCCTCTCTCTCCTTTTTGCACTGACTCAATTCTAGTTTATTAGATTCTTGTTTAAAAGAATGAAAAAAGTTCAACAGAACTAAGAACACATAAAAAATAGCATAGAGGATCATGGCCATTACCAAAAGTTCCTCCGAAGGATCCTATATCCTATTGGGTATCTCTTCCCCGCCTTTTCCCGCTAGGATCAGAAATCTTATATTTTCCATATCCATATACCGTTGAATCCTTGGGGTTCCAGAATCCGCCAATTTTACTAGTCTTCGGAAACGGAAAACCCTGAACCAAGAAGAGTTGGATATGTTATGTAGGGTATATTTTTTTATTAATTTTATTTTGAGCTCTCAAGATATCGATATATACATATACAATCTCTACATAATGTCTCTCTCTCTATCACTATATATATTATATATATATAATATGTACATTATGCAGTAGACCCATAATGGGAAATCCAAGTGGCTAATTTTTGAATTAAATAAAAAGCCCTTTTAACTCAGTGGTAGAGTAATGCCATGGTAAGGCATAATTCATCGGTTGAAATCTGATAAAGGGCTTTTTAAATTAGTGGTAGAGTAATCTCGTGCTAAGACGTAAGTCGTTGGTTCAAATCTGATAGAGTACTTTTGTACTAAATTGATTCACTTTTTTTCTTTGTTTTTGAAACTTTCTCTATATTTTTAGAGAATTTTATGACTTAGTGCGGGATGGATGCATTTTTGGTCTGAACACTAAATGAAGCACGGAGAATTAATCTATAATGATCAACTAAAAAAATCCTAGATGAAAACATAACAGAAAAGTTGGAAAAACTCTTTGCTTTGGATCTATTTATACTTTTCGAGTATATTGACAATTCCAAAAAACTGCTCATACTATGATTATAGTATAATCACGAGCGGTTGTATATGGCCCTATCGTCTAGTGGTTCAGGACATCTCTCTTTCAAGGAGGCAGCGGGGATTCGACTTCCCCTAGGGGTAGGGAGTATTATGAAAGGAGGTTAATCATAGATTAGCAGAAACCCTAGAATAAATTCTTCCTGGGTCGATGCCCGAGTGGTTAATGGGGACGGACTGTAAATTCGTTGACAATGTCTACGCTGGTTCAAATCCAGCTCAGCCCAAACCAAAAATCTTGGGCTTCGTGAGTATGAACTAAATCCTTTTGTTTTTCTTCCATAAAATAAAATGTCTGATCTATAGAAATAAAAGATAAAGAAAAAAGGGATTTTTTTTCTAATCCATATCTCTCTCATTCCTTTCTTACAAACAAAAGAGTTTTTCTTATTGAAGGCAGGATTATTATCCATTTTTAGTGATAAGAAATCATGACTCACTAGTTATGTCACTCTCACTATACCCACGTATAATATAATATGTGGGTATGTAGTATATGATTCGTCTATTTCTTAGAGTATGAAAGACGAATCGAATCTTCTTATGGTTCTATTTAAGAATGGGTATGCCATACACCCCGCGGGGATTGTAGTTCAATTGGTCAGAGCACCGCCCTGTCAAGGCGGAAGCTGCGGGTTCAAGCCCCGTCAGTCCCGAACTAGGGTTCAATGAATGGAGAAATTGATATTTCCTTTTTCCATGAAAAAAGGGGCAGGGAGCAAGATCAAATACACACAGGGCACCCTTACTTCACTTTTTTATTTTGCATCTCTCATTAAAGAGGGAGGGAAGGCATATAGGAATTTTTTTCACTACTCCCGATCGATAAAGATAAAGAAAGACACACATACGATATGTGGATTAGTAGAATTTAGGATATTATATTACTCTATCTTTCTTTATGATGACACCATCCTCATCTTAACTATTCCACTCTTATGGAATAGAGTACCGGTATTTTACTGGAATCCATACATAAATCATATTCCCTTTTTATTTCAGACCTCTTTTCGCCATCTCACTTCTACTGCTTATTTGGATGTCTATGTGACCCATAGAAAGTTGGTCATATAATACATACATAATTGTATGTATAACTATAAGAAAAAGGAAGGGAAATTGTATAAGATTAAGAAAGTTAAGATTAAGAAAGCTCGTGGGTTAGAGATATAGAAAAGAAAAAGTAGAAAAGGATTAGAAAAGAGGGAATTCCTAATCCAATCAAAAACCCCATTTTGGACTTAGTGTGGATAGAGGATCTTCCTATGTTATACTATATAACTCTCATCCGTGAAATATAACTCTCATCCATGAATTGATTTGATAGATCCGATATTCATAATATTGAATTGATTCAGTATTATCAGAATGCAAGCCCTACCCTTGAATTTACAAGATACCCCTTTTTCCTCTCCATGGGATTACATCCCGAGTTATTGTGAAAATAAAAAATGAAGAGGTTATGGAAGTCAATATTCTCGCATTTATTGCTACTGCACTGTTCATTCTAGTTCCTACTTCTTTTTACTTATTATTTATGTAAAAATAGTCAGCCAAAATAATTAATTGGAATTAATCATTGAAGAAATTAAAAAGGGATTAAATAAAAAAACCAAGTCTTAAATGAAAGGATCTGGTTGGAATCTTAAAGTGTGGTGGAAAGAACTACATATAGTTTTTTCTACCACACTTTAGATTCTTTCTATTATATTATCTTTGAATCTACATAGAATAGATTAGTAGATTGAAATAGTTAAGTAGTCTAATTCAATTTCTTTTTTCATTGCATCCACTTAATTTCAATCAGGTCAAAATAAAAAATCTAAGACAATTCTTGACCAAAGAATCCATGGAAGGAAAGAAAAAATATATTAAGAATAGACTATAGTAAAAAGTAAAAGGAAATGGAAAATGTGTGATATGCCTTGAATAGTTCTGTGCAAGAAAGTCTAATTTTCTTATGTATAGAACTATTTTTAACCATTCGTCATTTCTAGTAGAAATTCTGAATTGGTATAATGGCTCTTTCTTACATTACAACTTACAATACAAGAGTTTCTTACAAGAGTGAAACAAAACTAAAGAAAAAGATTAAAGAATAACGTTAGACAAAATGATTAATGCAAAATGATCCATTAAAGAAAAGAATTGATACAACAATTTTATTACTTAATCAATTAGTAGTATCCTTAGAGTCCACTCCTTCCCCATACTACTAGTGAAAGAGAAAATGCAAAGACTACCATTAAAGCAGCCCAAGCGAGACTTACTATATCCATCTAAATTATGTCTCCTATTTCTATGAAGGGATTATTCTACTATTGATCAATAATCATAGTGGAATCAAGGGTACAGAGTCAAAAAGGGATTCTGCCCTAAGGCCATGGATCAATCAGTTCAAGGAATTTACTCCTAACAAATTCTTATAGGAATTCTGGTAGAATTAGAGAGCATTAAAAATACGATACTATAGCCCTTTTTTCCTTAAAAAAGAAAGAGTACGGGAATGATGTCCTGAATAGAAGAAGCGGGAATAGGAAGATTTTTTATTCCTTTTGTTACTCTTTTTTTAAGCAAAGGACGCCCGAATATACCATAAAATTATCGATAGACAAATATTTATTGGATCTGAACCCTCCAGCCTTGCTTTGTATCATTCTATGAAAGAATGAAGAGATTTTATCCATGACACAACTCCTAAATTGATTTTTGATCGACCGATTTAATCTGATTGTCGTTAGAATTAAGTAGTCCTTACTTTAGTGTATGTAGGTAACATAAGATGTATGATAAAAAATGTATAATAATTAGTAAGTCTTCATATACTTTCGTGGAGTCCCTTCTTGAATCTTAGATTGAAAAAAGAATGCCCCTTAGGAACCTTTCTTTGGATACCAAGATTTCTGACATCTTATCCTCGTATTTTAAAATTATCAAATCGAATCTCAATTAACAACCAATTCAAGTTCATATAATAAAAGAATAAGGAAACACTACCTCACCCCTATTGATAACCATTTTGGCCACTACTGTCAAAACAAACCCTAACCCTACTTTGAGGATAGAACTATGGTATGGTTTCTCTAAACCCAGTATTGGCAGGCCCAGTTACTCTCTTGGCCGAATTTATGCGAAGTAAAAATTTATCGAATTCGATCAGCACTACAAAAAAACCTAAGTATTTGATTGATCAGGCGGCACCCAGATTTGAACTAGGGATAAAGGATTTGCAGTCCCCTGCCTTACCGCTTGGCCATGCCGCCAAAAAATCCGATAAAAAATCTAGAAAACAGCAAGTATTCATCCACATTTTCTTACGAAAAGCCCCTTTTATTTTGAATATAATTCTACTTACTTTTTTCCAATCTTTTTCAAAAAATCTATTCCTGCTTTTTTTGATCCAGTTTCTATTATTCTCCTCGATAGATTCTATCTTAAAACATACATTGTTAACACAATAAAACTTCCCATTTCTTTCTATTGAGATGAAAAAGAAGAAAAAGTGGATTTCTATTCATAGGCTGCAAAATTCAGAATAAATTGGAACCGTTAACTAGAATTCTCTTCTTTTTATTGCAGTAGTGAACTACTCTTAAATCGGTATTATCTCCCCCCTTCAATGGCATAATAAAATATTATGGCTTTATGCTTAATTCGTGTATAGGTAAGCTTTAGGTCCGAACAACATTATTATCCAAAGATCCCCTTTATGTACATATCTCTATGGGGAATCATGCTTTAATTTTTCAAAGTATTAAATTAAATATCTTGAATAAAAAAAGGAAATTTGCTCTGATATAGAGTATAACCTGACTATCTTGGCCTACCCAAGTGAAATTACGATAAAAGAAAAGCATGGATATGGGGAGAGGTGGATAACTAGATTGGCATGTACTTAAAAAAGGGACTTACTTTATTTTAGAATTCCACAATGAAATACTGAATTTTCTAGCAATTATACTACTCCGATCCAAAATAAAAAAGAACCCTCAAATTATTTTGAGAAATTAAAGTAAGCACGCTATTCTAAATCGAAGTAAAGCCAAACTTTCTAGTATATTATATTACGGCTTTATTACATTCATAGAAAGGAGATAAAATGAGAAATCTTTGCCATCCAATCTGATTAAAATATCATAACATAAAGTATAAGTGGCAGAATTTTTTTTGTAGGAATGTTTTATCAATTCATTTTCATTTCATTTGTACCCTTGGCAAACTCGAACTTTCGTCCAAATGGTCTCTATTCATATGCATGAAATACATATATGAAATACGTATGTGGAGTTCCCTAGAATTTTATGGGATTCAGTAAACAGAATATAGATTCCATGATTGCTAGATCGATCCATAGGGATTGATGAAGAGTGAGCTGATAATGGATTTTTTCTTTGATAAACAGGAAACTTAAGATTAAGATGCTCCGGAATGGAAACGAGGGAATGTCCACAATACCTGGATTTAGTCAGATCCAATTCGAGAGATTTTGTAGGTTCATTAATCAAGCCTTGGCAGAAGAACTTGACAAGTTTCCAACAATTAAAGATCCAGATCACAAAATTGCATTTCAATTATTTGCGAAAGGATATCAATTGCTAGAACCCTCGATAAAAGAAAGAGATGCTGTGTATGAATCACTCACCTAGTCTTCCAAATTATATGTATCTACGAGATTAATTTTTGGTTTCGATGTGCAAAAGCAAACCATTTATATCGGAAACATTCCTATAATGAATTCCTTAGGAACCTTTATTATAAATGAAATATACCGGATTGTGATCAATCAAATATTGCTAAGTCCTGGTATTTACTACCGCTCGGAATTAGATCATAAGGGAATTTCTATCTACACTGGCACTATAATATCAGATTGGGGGGCGGGGAGATCAGAATTAGCAATTGATAAAAAAGAAAGGATATGGGCTCGCGTGAGTAGAAAACAAAAGATATCTATTCTAGTTCTATCATCAGCTATGGGTTCGAATCTAAGAGAAATTCTAGATAATGTTTCCTACCCTGAAATTTTCTTGTCTTTCCCGAATGCTAAGGAGAATAAGAGGATTGAGTCAAAAGAAAAAAGCTATTTTGGAGTTTTATCAACAATTTGCTTGTGTAGGTGGGGACCTGGTATTTTTCGAGTCCTTATGCGAGGAATTACAAAAGAATTTTTTTCAACAAAAATGTGAATTAGGAAGGATTGGTCGATGAAATATGAATCGGAGACTTAATCTTGATATACCTCAGAACAATATATTCTTGTTACCACGAGATGTATTGGCCGCTACAGATCATTTTATTGGAATGAAATTTGGAACGGGTATACTTGACGATGACGATATGAATCACTTCAAAAATAAACGTATTCGTTCGATTGCGGATCTGTTACAAGATAAATTTGGATTGGCTCTTGGTCGTTTACAACATGCAGTTCAAAAAACTATTTGTAGAGTATTCATACGTCAATCGAAACTGACCCCAAACTTTGGTAACTCCAACTTCAACTTCAATTTTATTAATAACTACTTATGAGACCTTTTTTGGTACATACCCGTTATCTCATGTTTTTGATTAAACGAATCCATTTTCACAAACTGTTCATGGGCGAAAAGTGATTTGTTTAGGTCCTGGAGGGTTGAAGAGGAGAACCGCAAGTTTTCGGAGCCGAGATATTCATCCGAGTCACTATGGGCGTATTTTTCCAATTGACACGTCTGAAGGAATCAATGTTGGACTTGCTGGATCCTTAGCAATTCATGCGAGAATTGATCACTTGAGGGGATCCATAGAGAGTCTGTTTTATGAAATATCTGCTGAGAAAGCAAAAGAAAAAAAGAGACAGGTGGTTTATCTATCACCAAATAGAGATGAATATTATATGATAGCAGCAGGAAATTCTTTGTCCTTGAATCAAGGTATTCAGGAAGAACAGGTTGTTCCGGCTAGATACCGTCAAGAATTCTTGACTATTGCATGGGAACAGATTCATGTTAGAAGTATTTTTCCTTTTCAATATTTTTCTATTGGGGGTTCTCTCATTCCTTTTATTGAGCACAATGATGCGAATCGGGCTTTAATGAGTTCTAATATGCAGCGCCAAGTAGTTCCGCTTTCTCGGTCCGAGAAATGCATTGTTGGAACTGGATTGGAACGCCAAATAGCTCTAGATTCGAGGGTTTCCATTATAGCTGAACGCGAGGGAAAGATCATTTCTACTGATAGTCATAAGATACTTTTATCAAGTAGTGGGAAGACTATAAGTATTCCTTTAGTTAACCACCGTCGCTCTAACAAAAATACTTGTATGCACCAAAAACCCCGGGTTCCACAGGGTAAATCCATTCAAAAAGGACAAATTTTAGCAGAAGGAGCTGCTACAGTTGGGGTCGAACTTGATTTAGGAAAAAACCTATTAGTAGCTTATATGCCATGGGAAGGTTACAATTTTGAAGACGCGGTACTAATTAGTGAACGTTTGGTATATGAAGATATTTATACCTCTTTTCACATCCGGAAATATGAAATTCAGATGGATACGACAAGCCAGGGCTCCGCTGAAAAAATCACTAAAGAAATACCACATCTAGAAGAACATTTACTCCACAATTTGGACAAAAATGGAGTTGTTAGGTTGGGATCCTGGGTAGAAACTGGTGATATTTTAGTAGGTAAATTAACGCCTCAGATAGCGAGCGAATCATCTTATATCGCGGAAGCTGGATTATTACGGGCCATATTTGGCCTTGAGGTTTCCACTTCAAAAGAAATTCTCTGAAATTACCTATAGGTGGAAGAGGGCGCGTTATCGATGTGAAATGGATCCAAAGGGACCCGCTCGACATAATGGTTCGTGTATATATTTTACAGAAACCTGAAATCAAAGTTGGGGATAAAGTAGCCGGAAGACATGGGAATAAAGGGATCATTTCCAAAATTTTGCCTAGGCAAGATATGCCCTATTTGCAAGATGGAACACCCATTGATATGGTCTTCAATCCCTTAGGAGTACCCTCTCAAATGAATGTGGGACAAATATTTGAAAGCTCGCTCGAATTAGCGGGGGATCTGCTAAAGAAACATTATAGAATAGCACCCTTTGATGAGAGATATGAGCAAGAGGCTTCAAGAAAACTTGTGTTTTCAGAATTATATGAAGCCAGTAAAGAAACAAAAAGTCCATGGGTTTTTGAACCCGAGTACCCGGGAAAAAGTAGAATATTTGATGGAAGAACAGGCGACCCCTTTGAGCAACATGTTCTAATAGGGAAGTCCTGTATCTTAAAATTAATTCATCAAGTTGATGAGAAAATTCATGGGTGTTCTACTGGGCCCTACTCACTTGTTACACAACAACCGGTTAGAGGAAGAGCCAAGCAAGGGGGACAATGAGTAGGAGAAATGGCATTTTGGGCTTTAGAAGGATTTGGTGTTGCTCATATTTTACAAGAGATACTTACTTATAAATCTGACCATCTTATAGCTCGCCAAGAAATACTTAATGCTACGATCTGGGGAAAAAGAATACCTAATCATGAGGATCCTCCATAATCTTTTCGAGTGCTCGTTCGAGAACTACGATCTTTGGCTCTAGAACTGAATCATTTCCTTGTATTTGAAAAGAACTTCCAGGTTAATAGGGAGGAAGTTTGATCGGAATAAATATAAATTCTTTTCTTATTTCTATTTTATTGACCAATATAAACATCAACAACTTCAAATTGGACTTGTTTCCCCTCCAAAAATAAAGGCTTGGGCTAACAAAAACCTACCTAATGGAAAAGTCGTTGGCGAAGTCACAAGGCCCTCTACTTTTCATTATAAAACCGATAAACCAGAAAAAGATGGATTGTTTTGTGAAAGAATCTTTGGACCCATAAAAAGCGGGATTTGCGCTTGTGGCAATTCTCGAGCAAGCGGAGCTGAAAACGAAGACGAAAGATTTTTCCAAAAATGCGGGTTAGAATTTGTGGATTCTCGGATACGAATATATCAAATGGGATACATCAAACTCGCATGTCCCGTGACTCATGTGTGGTATTTGAATGGTCTTCCTAGGTATACCACGAATCTTTTAGATAAACCTCTTAAGAAGTTGGAGGGCCTAGTATACGGCGATTTCTCTTTTGCTAGGCCCAACACTAAAAAACCCAAATTGCATCCTGTAACCACAGCATTTCTCCCTTTTTTCTACCCCAGGCTTTGCAACATTTCGAAATCGGGAAATTGCGACAGGAGCAGGTGCTATTAGAGAACAATTAGCAGATTTGGATTTGTGAATTATTATAGAGAATTCTTTGGTCGAATGGAAGGAATTAGAAGACGAGGGGTATAGTGGAGATAAGTGGGAAGATAGAAAAAGACGAATAAGAAAAGTTCTTTTGATTAGACGCGTGCAATTGGCGAAACATTTTATTCAAACAAATGTAGAACCAGAATGGATGGTTTTGTGCTTATTACCGGTTCTTCCTCCCGAATTGAGACCTATTGTTTATAGGTCTGGAGATAAAGTAGTGACTTCAGACATTAATGAACTTTATAAGAGATTTATCCGTCGGAACAACAATCTTGCCTATCTATTAAAAAGAAGTGAATTAGCGCAGCAGATTTAGTAATGTGCCAGAAAAATTGGTACAAGAAGCCGTGGATACACTTCTTGATAGTGGGTCCCGTGGGCAACCACCAAGGGATGGTCACAATAAAGTATACAAATCACTTTCAGATGTAATTGAAGGTAAAGAGGGAAGGTTTCGCGAGACTCTGCTTGGGAAACGGGTCGATTACTCGGGGCATTCTATCATTGTTGTGGGTCCTTCGCTTTCATTACATCAATGTGGATTCCCTCTAGAGATAGCAATAAAGCCTTTTCAACTATTTGTAATTCGTGATTTAATCACGAAATGCGCCACTTCTAATGTAAGGATTGCTAAAAGGAAAATTTGGGAAAAAGAAGTTATGCGGGGACATCCTGTACTGTTAAATAGAGCACCTACCCTGCATAGATTAGGCATACAGGCCTTTCAACCCACTTTAGTAGAGGGGCGTACTATTTCTTTACACCCATTAGTGTGTAAGGGTTTCAATGCGGACTTTGATGGAGATCAAATGGTTGTTCATCTACCTTTATCCTTGGAAGCTCAGGCAGAAGCCCGTTTACTTATGTTTTGTCATATGAATCTCTTATCTCCCGCTATTGGGGATCCTATTTGTGCACCAACCCAAGACATGCTTATCAGGCTTTATGTATTAACGATTTGAAAGCGTCGAGGTATTTGTGCAAATAGATATAATAGTTGCAGAAACTACCCAAATCTAAAAGTAAATTACAATAATAATAATAATAATTCTAAATATAGGAAAGATAAAGAACCCCATTTTTCTAGTTCTTATGATGCACTGGGAGCTTGTAGACAAAAACTAATCAGTTTAGATAGTCCCTTGTGGCTACGATGGAACCTGGATCAACGCATCATTAGGTCAAGAGAAGTTCCGATTGAAGTTCAATATGAATCTTTGGGGACATATCATGAGATTTATGCCCACTATCTAATAACGGGAAATAGAAAAAAAGAAATTCGTTCGATATACATTCGAACCACTCTTGGTCATAATTCTTTTTATAGAGAAATAGAGGAAGCCATACAAGGGTTTAGTCAGGCCTATTCATACACTACCTAAACAAGAAAGTTAGATTCGGCGATGTCCCTCCCCTTTGGGGGGGCATTCCGATTTCCCTAGTATCATCATTATTTGCCACGCGAATCCAGATTGAGATTGAGGCAATTAAGTTAATTAAATTTTCGAATCACTGACTCAGGCCCATTGTCGAATCCTACTCAGCAATTGTGGAATCCTACTCAGCCGAAAAGGGGGTACTTATGTATGGCGGAACAGGCCAATCTAGTCTTTCATAATAAAGAGATAGATGGAACTGGTATGAAACGACTTATTAGCAGATTAATAGATCATTTTGGAATGGGATATACATCCCATATACTGGATCAACTAAAGACTCTGGGCTTCCATCAAGCCACTACTACATCGATTTCGTTAGGAATCGAGGATCTTTTAACAATACCCTCTAAGGGATGGTTAGTCCTAGACGCGGAACAACAGAGTTTTCTTTTGGAGAAACACTATTATTATGGGGCTGTACACGCGGTAGAAAAATTACGCCAATCTGTTGAGATATGGTATGCGACAAGTGAATATTTGAAACAAGACATGAATTCAAATTTTTGGATAACGGATCCTTCTAATCCAGTCTATCTAATGTCTTTTTGAGGAGCCAGAGGAAATGCATCTCAAGTACACCAATTAGTAGGTATGAGAGGATTAATGTCAGACCCTCAAGGACAAATGATTGATTTACCTATTCAAAGCAATTTACGCGAGGGACTTTCTTTGACAGAATATATAATTTCCTGCTATGGAGCCTGCAAAGGGGTTGTAGATATTGCTGTGCGAACAGCAGATGCTGGATATCTTACACGTAGACTTGTTGAAGTAGTTCAACATATTATTGTGCGTAGAAGAGATTGTGGTACTAACCGAGGTTTTTCTGTAAGTCCTCAAAATGGGATGACGGAAAAACTTTTGTCCAAACACTGATTGGTCGTGTATTAGCAGACGATATATATATCGGTTCATGATGCATTGCCGCTCGAGATCAATATATTGGAATTGGATTAGTCAATCGATTCATAACTGCCTTTCGAGCACAACCATTTCGAGCACAACCAATATATATTAGAACCCCCTTTACTTGCCGAAGCACTTCTTGGATCTGTCAGTTATGCTATGGCCGGAGTCCTACTCATAATGATCTGGTCGAATTGGGAGAAGCCATAGGTATTATTGCAAGTCAATCAATTGGGGAGCCAGGGACTCAACTAACATTAAGAACTTTTCATACTGGCGGAGTATTCACAAGGGGTATTGTCGACCTTGTACGATCCCCTTCGAATGGAAAAATAAAATTCAGTGAGAATTTGGTTCACCCCACACGTACCTGTCATGGGCAGCCTGCTTTTCTATGTTATATAGACTTGCATGTAACTATTCAGAGTCAAGATATTCTAAATAGTGTGAATATTCCCTCAAAAATCTTGATTCTAGTGCAAAATGATCAATATGTAAAATCCAAACAAGTAATTACAGAGATTCGTGCCGAAACGTCCACTTTACATTTTCAAGAAAGGGTACAAAAGCATATTTATTCTGAATCAGACGGCGAAATGCACTGGAGTACTGATGTTTACCATGCGCCTGAATATCAATATGGTAATCTTCGCCGATTACCAAAAACAAGCCATTTACGGATATTGTCAGTAAGTATGTGCAGATCCAGTATAACGTCTTTTTCACTCCACAAGGATCAAGATCAAATGAATATTTATGGTAAAAAAGAAAGGCAAATTCTTGATTATTCAACGTCGGATCGAATCATGTCCAATGGCCATTGGAATTTTATCTATCCTTCTATTTTTCAAGATAATTCAGATTTGTTGGCGAAAAAGCGAAGAAATAGGTTCGTCATTCCATTACAATATCAAGAACAAGAGAAAGAACTAATATCCTGTTTTGGGATTTCGATTGAAATCCCCCTTATGGGTGTTTTACGTAGAAATACTATTTTTTTTCTTATTTTGACGATCCCCGATACAGAAAAGATAAAAAGGGTTCAGGAATTGTTAAATTTAGATATAGGACCCTAGAAGAAGAATATAGGACTCGAGCGGAAGACTCAGAAGAGGAATATGAGACCCTAGAAGACGAATACAGGACCCGAGAGGACGAATATGAATATGCAACCCTAGAAGAATCTAAATATGGAATCCTAGAAGACGAATACGAATATGAAACCCTAGAAGACGAATATGGGAGCCCAGAAAACGAATATGGGAACCCAGAGAACGAATATAGGACTTTAGATAAAGACTCAGAAGAGGAATATGGGAGCCCAGAGAGCAAATATAGGACCCAAGAGGACGAACATGGAACTCTAGAGGAAGACTCAGAAGACGAATATGGCATCCCCAGGGAAAGCATAGAGGAAAAATATGGTACTTTAGAGGAAGACTCAGAAGAAGATTCAGAGGACGAATACAAGAGCCCAGAGGAAGATTCCAGCTTAAAAAAAGTGGGTTTGATTGAGCATCAAGGAACAAAAGAATTTAGTCTAAAATACCAAAAAGAAGTAGATCGTTTTTTTTTCATTCTTCAAGAACTTCATGTCTTGCCAAGATCTTCATCCCTAAAGATACTTGACAATAGTATTATTGGAGTGGATACACAACTCACAAAAAATACAAGAAGTCGACTAGGCGGACTGGTCCGAGTGAAGAGAAAAAAAGCCATACGGAACGCAAAATATTTTCCGGAGATATTCATTTTCCTGAAGAGGTGGATAAGATATTAGGTGGCTGTTTGATACCGCCAGAAAGACAAAAAAAGATTCTAAGGAATCAAAAAAGGAAAAATTGGGTCTATGTTCAACGGAAAAAAATTCTCAAGAGCAAGGAAGAGTATTTTGTTTTTGTTCGCCCTACAGTCGCATATGAAATGGACGAATGAAGAAATTTAGCAACACTTTTCCCGCAGGATCTCTTGCAAGAAGAAAATAATCTCCAAATTTGACTTGTCAATTTTATTTCTCATGAAAATAGCAAGTTAACTCAAAGAATTTATCACACAAATAGTCAATTTGTTAGAACTTGGTTAGTAGTGAATTGGGAACAAGAAGAAAAAGAAAAGGCTGGTGCTTCCCTTGTTGAGGTAAGAGCAAATGATCTTATTCGGGATTTCCTAAGAATTGAGTTAGTCAAGTCCACTATTTCGTACACACGAAAAAGGTATGGTAGGACAAGTGCACTACCGATTCCGCATAATAGGTTAGATCGCGCCAATATCAATTCTTTTTATTCCAAGGCGAAGATTGAATCACTTAGCCAACATCCAGAAGCTATTGGCACTTTGTTGAATCGAAATAAAGAATACCACTCTTTGATGATTTTGTCGGCATCCAACTGTTCTTGAATTGGTTTATTCAAGAATTGAAAACATCCCAATGTGATAAAAGAATGGAATCCTAGAATTCCTATTCAACAAAACATCCCAATGCTATTGTAGCTAGTATATCGCATTTTTCTTCATCTAACTATTTACTAACGCATAATAAAATCCTGTTAAAAAAATATTTGTTCATTGACATTTTAAAACAAACCTTCCAAGTACTTCAAGAACTTAAATACTCTTTAATAGATGAAAATAAAAGGATTTCTAATTTCGATAGTAACATAACGTTGGATCCATTCCTTTTGAATTGTCACTTTGTCCATCATGATTCATGGGAAGAGACATTGGCAATAATTCACCTTGGACAATTTCTTTGTGAAAATGTATGTCTATTTAAATCGCACATAAAAAATCTGGTCAAATTTTCATTGTAAATATGAATTCCTTTGTTATAAGAGCAGCTAAACCTTATTTGGCCACTACAGGAGCAACTATTAATGGTTATTATGGAGAAATCCTTTACAAGGGAGATAGGTTAGTTACGTTTATATATGAAAAATCGAGATCTAGTGACATAATGCAAGATCTTCCAAAAGTGGAACAAATCTTTGAAGCGCGTTCAATTGATTCATTATCCCCGAATCTCGAAAGGAAAATTGAGGATTGGAATGAGCGTATACCAAGAATTCTTGGGGTCCCTTGGGGATTCTTGATTGGAGCTGAGCTAACCATAGCCCAAAGTCGTATCTCTTTGGTTAATAAAATCCAAAAGGTTTATCGATCCCAAGGGGTTCAGATCCATAATAGACATATAGAGATTATTATACGCCAAGTAACATCAAAAGTGCGGGTTTCCGAAGATGGAATGTCTAATGTTTTTTCGCCTGGGGAATTAATCGGACTATTGCGAGCGGAACGAGCAGGACGAGGTTTGGATGAATCGATCTATTATCGGGCAATCTTATTGGGAATAACAAGGGCTTCCCTGAATACCCAAAGTTTCATATCTGAAGCAAGTTTTCAAGAAACTGCTCGAGTATTAGCATAAGCTGCACTACGAGTTCGCATTGATTGGTTGAAAGGCTTGAAAGAAAACATAGTTCTGGGGGGGATTATACCTGTTGGTACCGGATTCCAAGAATTTGTGCATCGTTCCCCACAAGACAAGAACCTTTATTTCAAAATAAAAAAAAATCTACTCGCGTCGGAAATGAGAGATTTTTTGTTTTCTCCATACATAATTAGTTTCTTCAGATTCTCACGTAACAAACAATTTTTATGAGACATAAGAACCCCCATTTTACATTTAACCCTATATCATTTAAGGATACATAAAAAATATTTTTTACTTTACTAGACTTTTGAAGTTAGAACACTAACAGGTCAAATTTTTGATTTTTAAGATTTTTATTTTAATATGTAAAATCGCTTTGTCGAAATCCCTATAATGAGTAGCATTTGCGGCTGCCGAATAAACCAACTTTAAGATGGGATAAGATGCTCGATAGGGCATGAGGTTCAGTATCATAACAGTTTCCTCATAGTAACGCCATCGAATCTCGTCAAGAACTCTTTGTGCTTTGAAAACAGACATAGGGATACGTTTTTGTGCTTTGAAAACTCTCTCGTACTTAAGTAGACGATCGGTTGGAACTTTCCTTGCGAGTTTCATTAAGGTGGTTATGTTTATACCATGTATCAATGGCCAACTCTTATCTTAGTACAAGGTTCTCTCGGAACAATTATAATTTATTTCAAGCTATTTCGGATCTTTCTTAATCTTCAAAAAGAACTAAATTCCGTAATGGAATGGTAGGATTAAAAAAAAGCAAGTGTGGAAAAAATGACAAGAAGATATTGGAACATTAATTTGAAAGAGATGATCGAAGCAGGAGTTCATTTTGGTCATGGTATTAAGAAATGGATTCCTAAAGTTGCCCCTTACATTTCGGCAAAGCGTAAAGGTACTCATATTATAAATCTCGCTAGAATGGCTCTTTTTTATCAAAAGCTTGTGATTTAGTTTTTGATGCAGCAAGTCAGGGAAAAAGTTTCTTAATTGTTGGTACCAAAAAAAGAGCAACAGATTTAGTAGCATCAACTGCAATAAGGGCTCGTTGTGATTATGTTAATAAAAAGTGGTTCAGTGGTATGTTAACGAATTGGTCGATTACGAAAACTAGACTTTCTCAATTTAGAGACTTAAGAGCAGAAGAAAAAATGGGAAAATTCCACCATCTCCCAAAAAGAGATGTGGCAATCTTGAAGAGAAAATTATCTACCTTGCAAAGGTATCTCGGCGGGATCAAATATATGACGAGATTGCCAGACATTCTGATCATCCTTGATCAGCAAAAAGAGTATATAGCTCTTCGGGAATGTGCCATTTTCGGGATTCCTACTATTTCTTTAGTCGATACAAATTGTGACCCGGATCTCGCGAATATATCGATTCCAGCCAACGATGACACTATGACTTCAATTCGATTGATTCTTAAAAAATTAGTATTTTCAATTTGTGAGGGCCGTTCTCTCTATCTAAGAAATCATTGATTAAGAATATATAGTGAATTCTTGGGCAACTGCGTAAATTTATGGAATCACTTACTTTACTATATCTTTTTTTGCATAGAATTTTTTTTTGCATAGAAAAAAGAAGGGGAATATTGATATATATTAGAGGGTATTGATATATATTATGATCTGATGTGCTTTCTTGGTATCCCAAATATAAGATTAATACTCAAGTTGCTGAGTTGAGAAAGTGATTGTTGAATCAAAAGAATTCCTTTTTTTAAGTTCAGTTTTTATCAGAGGACAATATGAATATTATACCTTGTTCCCTTAAAACACTCAAGGGGTTATACGATATATCGGGTGTAGAATTAGGCCAAGACTTCTATTGGCAAATAGGAGGTTTCCAAATTCATGCCCAAGTACTCATCACTTCTTGGATCGTAATTACTATCATGCTAGGTTCAGTTGTCATAGTTGTTCAGAATCCACAAACCATCCCGACCGACGGTCAGAATTTTTTTGAATATGTCCTTGAAATTATTCGAGACTTGAGAAAAACTCAGATTGGAGAAGAATATGGTCCCTGGGTTCCCTTTATTGGAACTATCTTCCTTTTTATTTTTGTTTCGGATTGGTCGGGTGCTCTTTTACCTTGGAAAATTATAGAGTTACCCCATGGGGAATTAGCAGCGCCCAAAAATGATATAAATACTAATGTTGCTTTAGCTTTACTCACGTCAGTGGCATATTTTTATGTTGGTCTTAGCAAAAAAGGATTGAGCTATTTCGAGAAATATATTAAACTAACTCCAATCCTTTTACCAATTAACATCCTAGAAGATTTCACAAAACCATTATCGCTTAGCTTTCGACTTTTCGGGAATATATTGGCGGGTGAATTAGTCGTTGTTGTTCTTGTTTCTTTAGTCCCCTTAGTATTCAAGCTCTTATTTTTGCAACATTAGTCGCAGCCTATATAGGTGAATCCATGGAGGGTCATCATTGAATTGACTCTTTTTGGTAATAGTATTTTTTTGCAGCTTAGCTCAATTCATGTTCCAGATAATCTACTTGGTTGCAAAAAATAGTTAGAAATGCGTATGAATATATAGCCTAGAGTTGTAGGAGAGAGAATAGAATAGACTATATTATGGAATTTTCAAAGTATATATGCATTAAGGAGGATGGAGTCAGGCTAGATCTATACTATAATATCCTTAATGTCTATAAGTGGAGTCCTCTTTTATGCGGGTTTCCACTTTAAGCAATGATTTTAGAATCCGATTCAATAGAAAATGAGAAAATATGCAAACAAAATAGAAGAAACAAATGTTATTTATATAGGATATTATATTATATATTCCTAGGTTAGATTCATTATCTAATCCGATATATGCACTACAGGAATCAGCTATTTTGCCGTCTGCCACGGCGGACGGCAAAGGCACGAACGGCGGACGGCAAAGGCCTTTGCCGTCAGCCGCGGACGGCAAAAGGCTCCGGCAAAGTAGGCTACAGTAAAGAGCTACTTTGCCGTCTGCTTCCGGGCGGCTGACGGCAAAGGCCCCTTTGCCGTCTGCCGCGGACGGCAAAGAGAGCGAACGGCAATAATTGCGCTGTCAGTCCGTTAAGTGGCTAACGGCAGGCCTTTGCCGTCCGCGGCAGACGGCAAACTTTCTAGTGTCTTTGCCGTCCGCCGTATGATGTCATCTACACGTCACAACACGGCAGGCCTTTGCCGTCTGCCGCGGACGGCAAAATTGTTTACTCTTTGCCGTCTGCCACTGTAGGCAAACTGACCAAATGGGTCAGCTCCCAGGAAGCACAGCTGCATGCCACGTGGCTTCTTTGTCTTCCGCAGCAGACGGCAAAGAGCCCGTTGCCGTCGGTGGCAGACGGCAAAGAGCCTGCATATTGGCTCTTTTTTCTGTTTTTTATTAAATCCAACAATTTTCACAGCAAATATATATGACATATATAGATATATTTCACAGGCATTCATATCACATATATCCAGCACATAAGTTCCATACATTCATACATAAGCAAGTTCAATCCATTCATACATAAGCAAGTTCCATCCATATATACATATTACATAAGCAAGTTCCATCCATCAATTCATACATAAACAAGTTCCATCCATACATAAACAAGCACTCCATAGCAAGCTAGCTTCCATGAAGTGAATGAAATCTGCAAAATGGCAAAATAAGAAAGTTAGAAATAGGTGACTAGAATAAGAAGACTAGAACAAGAAGAGTAGAACAAGAAGAAGACTAGAACAAGAAGAGTAGAACAAGAAGAAGACTAGAACAAGAAGAGTAGAACAAGAAGAAGACTAGAACAAGAAGAGTATGTCATTTATGAGCTAACTTACGTGAAATGGATCATATATGAGCTAACTAAGTTGAAATGGGTCGTTTATGAGCTAGCTAAGGTGAAATGGATCATTTATGAGCTAACTTAGTTGAAATGGGTCGTTTATGAGCTAACTAAGGTCAAATAGATCGTTTTTGAGGTAACTAAGGTGAAATGGATCGTTTTTTAGCTAACTTAGGTGAAATGGATCATTTATGAGCTAACTTAGTTGAAATGGATCGTTTTTGAGCTAACTTAGGTGAAATGGATCATTTATGAGCTAATTTAGTTGAAATGGATCTTTTTGAGCTAACTTAGGTGAAATGGATCATTTAAGAGCTAACTTGGTGAAATGGATCGTTTTTGAGCTAACTTGGTGAAATGGATCGTTTATGAGCTAAATTAGTTGAAATGGATCGTTTATGAGATAACCTAGGTAAGATGGGTCATTTTGGAGTTAACCTAGGTGAAATGGGTCATTTTAAAGCTAACGTAGGTAAAATGGATCATTTAGGAGCTAATCTAGGTAAAATGGGTCATTTTTTAGCTAACTTGGATGAACTGGATCATTTATAAGCTAACCAAGGTAAAATGGGTCATTTTAGAGCTAACTTAGGTAAAATGGATCATTTAGGAGCTAATCTAGGTAAAATGGGTCATTTTTTAGCTAACTTGGATGAACTGGATCATTTATAAGCTAACCAAGGTAAAAATGGGTCATTTTAGAGCTAACTTAGGTAAAATGGATCGTTTATGAGCTAACTAAGCTAATTATGCAATTTTTGACATAAGTAAGCTAAGTACAGATCGTTTTAGAGCTAACTTAGGTAAAATGGATGGTTTTGGAGGTCAGTAAGCTTATTAAGTCATTTTGGAGGAGAAGAAGCTAAGTCTAGGTCATTATGGTAAGCATGGGAGGAAATAAAGCTAAGTCTAGGTCTTTATGCATGTGTTAAGCAAAACACTAGATAAACTTACCATGATCCAGGAGGTGTAGGAGCGGGCTGGCTCGTGTCGGTACCTGGAGAAGGATCGTGCGATGCTTGTCTAGAGTTACGCTGCACCAAAGATCATTTCCAATGTCTTGTTAGCATGATGACACTCAAATGTTAAGACTAGCAAGTAATGTCCATTCAAATTAAACTTACCGTGGTCCCAGGAGCAATCACTGGCATCGGCGGAGCGGTCTGACCGGTCTTCTTGCACACAGACTGCACATTTGGTTTTGACGACTCAGTCATACTAGTTAGTAATGAGACAAACACTACATGAATGTTTTGGCTAATCTGCAGAAGAAACTTACCACAAGGAGCTCGTACATGGCCCTTGCCTGCATGTCATTCCGTGCCCTCTCCTCCTCCAACATCTTTGTCGTCCTCTCCTCCAACTCCCGCTGCCTCTCCGCCGCCTCTGCCAGAAGTTTCTCCGTTCTATCTCTCTCACTCTGTATAGCAGCCTGCAACACCACTCACATGACCATTTGTAATCATTGATGGAAGCGCACACAATGTAATGGAGAAAGATAGCTGAGTACGTATCACTAACCTTGATGGCGAGTGGCACTGGCCGTTCACGAGGCCTTATCTCAGGAGCGGAGCTCGACTGGCGCGCCTTGATCTCCGGGAGAGTGCTAGGACAACGGATAAGTCCATCTCCAATGGCTATGGAGCAATGGGACCTCCCGCCACCAGATATCATCACCAGCTCTGGATCAATGGGACCCTGGCTCGGGTTAAAGTCCTCCCCTTTCCTCGCCTTCCCCTCATCTCTATATCTCACGAGCTTGTTGTGGGAGGAGATGTTGGTGAAGTTGTTTGCATCATCAAGATCAGACTGAGAGAAAGCCTTGACTTTCTTGAAAGAGGCAGTGTGGGCCATGGCATACAGGTCGTACACCTCTGGCACCTTATCCACCTTATTGTGGCGTGCCTGAAAGAGAGAAACAATGTAAATTAGTAATTAAAGGGCTCAAGCTAGCATGATGAATGAATTGCATGAATCATGAAGCAAACCACATACCCAGTTCCGCCCGAACTGATATAAGTTGGAGCTGCCTTGATGGTGTGGCACACCTTACATTTGGGCACGTTTGTCCTTGGCCTCGTTGTGGAGGGCTAGCCATTCTTTTGAGCACCACTCATTGACCAACACCTCCCAACAATCCATCCAATCCGCACACCATCTTGGAGGTGCCTAAGTTAGCAAATAGAAACTTGAGCGCTACGGCTAAGAATTACTAAATGAAGGAACTTAAGTAGAAGGCCTTAAGAATTACCTTCATGTACTGCTCCTTACGCAGGAACTTATCGCGGCACGCCGGCTTGGTCTTCTTGATACCACGCAAGGCGTAGTAGTCTCGAACAGCCTGCACCCGAGCCTCGTGCCGTAAGTTCTGTAGTAGGCGCTTGCAGACGTTCTCGATAACATGTGCCGCGTCCTCCTCGTATCCCTCCTCACACCTGTAGAATGTCTGCAATCAAATGAGACAATATTGATTAGTACAATTAATAACTAGCTAGTTGAAGATTTTTAAATGTGTAAAGGAGAAATTACGCAGAACTTTCTGATCACCATGTCTGCCCTCGTGTCGCACAAGACACCGTCAATAATCTCATCCGGCGGGGCCGGGGCAGCCAAGTAGTGCTCCCAGCTCAATCCAAGCTCTGGAAGCCGACCCTCACCAGGCAACGTGACAAACCCCGGGAAGTTTTTCCGGCAAAGAACTCCAAGGACGGAGTTGGGCCGGCGGACACTATGATGGTGGTCCCAACCCCTGCAGCATGACAAGGCCAACACATTAGTTATTTGAAGAAACGTGAATGCAGAAGGTACAAAAATATTAAATGCACTTACGTACCTCTCCCCATCAGGGAAAATCAACCACCTCTGCTCGCGGGTCGCCGGCACTGACGGGAGCCGTGTAGCACCACGCTGGTAGACGGTGCCCCCCTCCTCCTTAAAATCAGTCGGCTCCCCGCCATCATCAGCATGGCCACTCGGCTCCTCGGGCTGATCCGGCCAGGTACCCCATCCGGACGTGTGCTCCTCTGGGGTCTCGTGGGCCGAACTCTCGTGGGCCGAAGGCCAGTCGACCCGAGGCTCGTGGGCCCAAGACCCGTGGACCGGAGGCTCGTGGACCGGAGTCCGTGTAGCCTCCTCCTCGGACGAGTCCACCCTAGCAGTCACGTGCTCAGGTGAAACAGCTGGGGGTGGCGGCGAGGAAGGCGCCGTAGCAGTCACCCTACCTCCTCTCCCGCGACCACGTGCCCCACCTCCTCTCTTCCTACCTCGTCCCCTGCTGGGCACCGCGGTCGACGAAGAAGGGCCCGGCGGTGTCGCCATACTGTCCAGCAACGCTCGACGGAGAGGTGCGTCTGGAACGGAAGACCTCAGACCACGCGCCGACGAAGAAGGGGCCTTGGCGCGCTCCCGACCAGCGCCCACCATCTTTCAACACCTGCCATGACAAACAGTAAACGAAATTAGTACAACATAAAAAAAGACCGACATGAATAATAATATGTGTATCACTTAAGTGTATCATCATCAAGTACAACATAAAAAAATTTAATACCTGACACTACTAATAATTTCGATCAGTATCATCAATAAATGCATAATCATCATCATCATCACTATAATCAATGACGGGCTCATAGGGTTCAGTGGCATCAACATGTGGAAGGCCACCTTGACGTAATCGGTCAAGCAATGACAGGTCATCCGCAGCAGTAACCTCTTCTTGTTCCGGCTCTTCTTGTTCCTCCTCAGGGGTGATGTCGGATTCACTGTCGCTGTCTACTTCAATGTTTTGTGGTGAAGTATAGCGGTTCTTGAAACGCTTTTTGGAAAGACGTGTCTCTTGGAAGAATTCTCCTTCATATGTGTCTGGGTTAATGTGAGGTTCATAATCCTCTTCCTTTGGGGGAGATAGTCTAGCACGTGGCGGCACTTCATAAACGACATCCCAACCTTTCAGATTTGGATTAGTTTGGCAGGCCCACGGTAGATAGAATACTTGGGTCGCCTGTTGAGCCGTAATATAGACATCAGGAACATCTAAATGGGTGCTTTGCTTGATTTCAACTAGCCCTATATGTTCATGAGTCCTTCTAGTCTCCTTCGGCTGAAACCAATAACATTTGAAGACTACGACATTCGGTGGGTTTTCACCATAGAATAGAAGTTCATAAATTGCTTCAACTCTCCCATAATACTCGGTACCTCCTTCGCCGATAGCAGATACACAACAATTTGTAGACTTTCGGTCGGCCATAGATAGCTCTTTGCCATAGGTACGAAAGCGATACCCGTTGATGTCGTATTTGTCAAATGAACGGACCTTACAGTCAAAACCATTAGCGACTTGTCTCAATTCGGCGTCCATAGACTCTGAATTAGCCTACAAGTTTAATATGAAAGGATTGTTGCATTACGCACAAATTAGCGAATGAAATGAAATTGTCTAATAGAAATTACCGTTTGTTTGAACCAAGAGATGAAACCGGGATAGCCGCCTCCTTGCTTTGCGAGAAGCTCATACTCTTCGACGGAATCCTTTTGGATCACCGCTCCATACGAGAATAAGGCGACGTATCAACTGTATGAAATATCCAGGAATAAGAGCAGTTCAAAGGAAATAGAAGTTGCGAAACAATGTACTGAGAACTTACTCGATGTACGGCCGCACTTCTATCAGGTTGTTGAAGATATACAACGAAATGGTCCGCCATTGTTCGTTATCCAAAGATACTGGATTTGAAACACTGGCGAGTGCGAGATTCCCTTTGAATAGGCTGAGGTTGGATCCACCCTTTTTAGGGTCGTCAGCATTGTACCGAGGCTTCGGATTATGCAAATGACGATTTTTGGCTTCGTAGTGTGCTGTCACGAAGTTTGCCGCCTCCTCAGTGATGAATGCCTCAGCCATCGATGGTTCAATTCTACGTTTATTTTTACATTTTTGTCGAAGCGTCTTCTGCATCCTCTCAGTTGGGTAGCACCAACAATTTTGCACGGGCCCCCCAATCTTGCCTCGGTCGGGAGATGCAAAATCAAATGTTGCATTGGATTAAAGAAGCCCGGTGGAAAGATCTTCTCTAACTTGTAGATCAACTCCGGCGCCAACTCTTCCATTTCTTCTAGCACGCTAGGCGATAGTTCTTTCGCACAAAGAACACGGAAGAAATAGCTGAGTTCTGCCAGTACTAGCCATTCATCCTCAGGGATGAAGCCATGCAACATCACCGGCATTACCCGCTCAATCCATATGTGCCAATCATGACTCTTGAGACCAAATATCTTCAATTTATAAGACTGGCTCCCCTCTTTAGATTCGCTGCATACCCATCGGGGAACATCAACTGCATTTTCACCGACAAGATAATTTCCCTCATAGCTAGCCTTCCAAGATTGAACCATGCCTTTGGCTTCGTCCAGTTCTGCTTTCCTTTCGGTTCTTTCATGTTTTGTAACGGCCTATCACATAGCGCCTCCAGATCGACTCTAGCCTTAGTATTATCCTTTGACTTCCCATCTATGCCGAACAATGTACCAAAAAGTGCCTCGGCGATATTCTTCTCAGTGTGCATCACGTCGATGTTGTGTGGGCAAAGGAGGTCTTTGAAGTAAGGCAGATCCCATAAGCATGTTTTGTGAGTCCAGGCGTGCTTAGAATTATACCCCTTGAAGTACCCTGGACGCTCTGGATCTGGCTCGAGAGCGTTTAACTGATCCAGGGTCTGTTGGCCTGTCAATGCAGGTGGTGCAGAGTTTTTGACAACTCTACCTCTGATGAAGTTCTTCTTGTCTTTCCTGAACTTATGGCGAGGATTCAGGAACTGTCTATGCATGTCGAAGCAAGAAAACTTGCGACCGGCCTGAAGCCAACGAAACTCAAGAGCTCCCTTGCATGTGGGGCACGGGAACCTTCCATGCACACACCAGCCAACGAATAGCGCATACGCCGGCAAGTCATGCGTCGAGTACATGTACCAGACACGCATTATGAAGTTCCGTTTGCTATAGGCGTCGTATGTCTTGAACCCATTATCCCAGGCTTCTTGCAATTCGTCCTTAAGCGGCTGCATGTACACATTCATATTTTTCCCCGGATAGTTGGGCCCTGGAATTATCAACGTCAGGAAAATGTTCTTTCTTTGCATAATCTGTCCGGGGGGGAGATTGAGTGGGAAGACAAATACGGGCCAACAACTGTATTGGGCTGCCGTCATACCAAACACACTGAACCCATCCGTGCTGATGCCGACTCGAGGATGCCTCGGATCTGCCGCTTTTTCAGCATGTAATTCATCAAACTTTTTCCACGCAACACCATCCGATGTGTGTACAATCATCAGATTCCCATCTGCATCTAGTTCGGTTCTTTTGCCCGTTTTGTGCCATGTCATCTGTCTGGCCGTCTCTTTGACCATGAAAAGACGTTGAAGTCTTGGTATGATTGGCATATACCGAAGAACACTAACGGGGATTTTGGTCCGTGTCTTCTCACCCATACCGTTGTCTACCACAACATACCTGGAAGACTTGCAAATGGGACAATAGTTCAAGTCCGCATAGTCAAGCCTAAACAAGACACATCCTTTCTCACAGGCATGTATCTTATCATAGGGCATCTTCAGTGCACGGAGGATTTTGTCCGACTGGTACAGGTTTGCAGGCATTACATGGCCTTTGGGTAGAAAGCGTCCAAATACTGTCATCATTGCATTGTAGCATTCTCTGCCCAAGTTGAACTGAGCCTTCAGAGCCATTACTTGTGAGATGGCATCCAACTAACAAAGCTCAGTGTGCTCACGGAGCGGACGTTTTGAAGACTCCAACATTTCATTGAGGGCCTTTGCAGATTCCTCCATCTCCTCATCCGAATCCCGAGCATCATCAAAGTCTTGCACCATGTTTTCCATCCCGGTACCATGCTCGTCGGTGCGACGACGATCCACCTCAGCTCGGTCACGTTGGGCAGACTCACCATGAAATGTGCACACCGTATAATCGGGCGTAAAACCACTCTTCTGCAGGTGTTTGCCCATTTCAGCCTCTGTCCTCATTTCCCAATTGCCGCACCGTAAACAGGGGCACCAGGTTTTCCTCTGGCCATTTGCAAATGCGGCTCGCACAAACCCCTTGGTTTTTGTGAACCATTCAGTGCTCCATTTGTTCTGACCAGTGTGACCGGTGTACATCCACGCACGATCACTCATCTTGACTTTCAGAGCTACTAGACACACAACAAATATATATATATATATATAAAAAATTCACCATGTATATATTCATCAATTGATCTACTTTGTCAATTTTATTACGTCCATGCAACCTACACTCTAATAGGTAATGATAGGTCCTAATCCCACCCGAGTATGTTTAGATTGGGTTCATTTTCCCATGCTATGCTCCGGATCCTACGCAAAATTTCGGCAGCACCTCCCCGCTGTTCTCCTGATACACGTCTCTGCAATAAACAGAGAGGATGTGTACCCGGAGAACAACAGGGGAGGCACTGACGAAACTTATGCGTCAGATCCGGAGCAAAGCATATGGGAAAACGAACCCAATCTAAACATACTCGGGCTGTCCATGGATAGCGTTGGACAATTCGAAAGAATCAAGGTTATAAATATGCAAATGCATGCATATTTATAACTATGACGCTTTCGAACAGGAGACACATATTGGTTACGCATACTGATGATTCAAGACACATATATAGCTAGCTATCAAGTTTCATCGGCACGAACACCGGAATAGAGCAAATAATTAAAGGTGGAGGAGGACATGTCATTTGTGCTCACCCACGAACGAAGGGGCAGAGCTCGTCAAACGCACGGCGAGGTCGTCGACCACCAAACCTCGCAGCGATGAAACAACTACACATTTAAATCTACCCGATCAACACAATTATATATGATGTTTTCATAACAAAATCGAAAAATATATGACCTAACTAATAAGTCACAAATATATGACCCTGTCAGGGTGTCGGGGTCGGGGTCGGGGTGTGGGTCGGGGTGTGGTGTCAGGGTGTCGGTAGTCGGGGTAAGGGTGGGTGTGGTGTCAGGGTGTCGGGGTCGGGGTGTCGTGCCAGGGTGTCGTGTC